>NW_007248417.1:0-69511 GCF_000164805.1 Carlito syrichta
GGCTTTTATCAATGTAAGGAGACCTTTGACAGATTCTCTTGGGTTTTCAAGGTACACCACATTTGACTTTTAATGAGCACTTAGTATGTCTGCTTCTCACATTTCATCCCATCTGACCTCACAGCCCTTTTGGGTGGGTTCTGTTACTAAGTTGACTCGGCAGATGAGGAAACTAAGGCTCAGGCAGGACTTATCTAAGATGTGGAGGCAGGAGTTGAACTCAGGCAGTCAGGTGCTTTTGATCATCTCACTGGCTGCCATATCTTTTGCCCTACTGGCTTGAAGGGTCATGGAGACCTTGGATGGGACAAAACCTATGCTCACTGTTCAAACAGCAGGGCCTGGTAGTGATGGGGGGCAGAGGACCCGGGCAGGAATCCCCTCTCTTTGTGCTTCTTTCATCAGGCCTTCTTTCTCTCTGGAGTCCTGTGGTCTCTGCAGCTGCCCTGGCCCCTCATGCCTTCCGGAGTCCATCAGAGTTAGTTCTGAGCATTCACCGGCAGCGTGGGTGCTTTAGAGCTCAATCAGGAGGCAGCGAGGCCCACGGGTGGCCTCACCTTGCGTTCCACCCTCAGCCCTGGCTCTATGCTGCCATCCCACATTGGCCTGGACCAGCGGCTTCTTCTTTAACAGCTCTTTGATGCCCCAATGCCAGAGTGCTGGGCAGGGATGGACCGGCAGTGTGGTGTTGGCAGTGGCTTGGGTTGGGCTACACTCCAGTTCAGGGTCCCTTGCTCTGTTTATAACGGGAAACAGAGGCGGGTCCATCCCAGCTCTGTCCTAGGACCACAGACTCTCCCACGCCCTTTCCCAGAGCTACTCATGGGTCTCTTCCTCTCTGGCATGGTGGGGAATGGGGCAGTTCTGGCCTGGTCCCATGAAACACCAGACCAAAAGTCTGGGGACATCACAGACTTAGGACAGGCATGGGAAAGGGACCTGGGGCTTAAGGGTGCAGCACAGAAGGCTAAAGTCTGGAGTAGCTTGAAGGAAATCCCAGCTCAACTGATTCCGGGTTTTATCTGTTTCTCCCTTAACGAGATGCTCGTTCACCAGGCAACTGTTTACACCAAAAGACATTGGAGCAGGAAACTAGAGATGTACAGGACATTCACGTTTGGTCTTCCAGATCATTCTCCATGCTGCTGTGTGCTGAGGGGCGCAGCCTGTGACCCCTGGGCTCCTTCATGCTTTGATTTCTGATTCAGTCTAGTGGGCGGGAGGTGGCAGCAGGAGGTGCTGTGTTTTCTCCCACTGCCTCATTGCTGAGCTGTGGGTTAATGGTGGCCCCCGAGACTGTTCAGCTCCCTCCTAGGACCGTTTCTCTCATCTCAGAAGCTGCAGGGTGCTGACTGCCTCTGGCTGTGGGAGCTTGGGTTGTCCCACTTTCCTTGTTGGTTCACCTTATGCCTTCTGCAAATAGTTCTCAGTGGGTGAAATAGTGGCCTCCAAAAGATATGTCCACATGCTAAGCCCCAGAACCTGTGAATGTGACCTTATTTGCACAATGGGTCTTTGTAGTTTTAAGTAAGTTAAAGATCTCAAGGTGAGATCATCCTAGATTGTCTAGGTGGGCCTTGGGTCCTATGACAAGTATCCTTATAAGAGACAAAGAACTAGAAATTGATCTTCCATATGACTCAGCAATTATCCTATTGGGAATGTACCCGGAGGAACTCAAATTATTCTACAAAAAAGATACCTATACACGTATGTTTGTTGCAGCTCTATTCACAATAACAAAAACATGGAACCAACCATGTTGCCCATCGAAGTTGGACTGGATAAAGAAAATGTGGTGCATAAATACAATGAAATATTATGCAGCCATAAAGAAAGATAAACATATGAACTTCGCAGCAACTTGGATGGATTTGGAGTCGATCAGACTCAGTGATCTATCATAGAAACAAAGAACAGAGTACCGTATGTTCTCACTCATAAGTGGACCTTGAACAATTATACTGCTATAAGAAAGCATTTGGCAGTAATAGGATGCTGTCAGGGGAGTGGGGGTGGGATTGGCAGTTGAGGAACACTACTAGGGAAGGGAGGGGCATACCTCATCAACACGGGTACCTGCATAATCAATGTTTGTATACCTAATCTTGAATTGTACCCCACATTTTTATAATAAAAACATAATACAAAGAGACAGAGGAGGAGACACAGGGACATGGGGAGGCAGCCACGTGGAGTTGGAGGCAGAGGCTGGTGTAATGCAACCATAAGCCAAGAAATGTCTGGGCCTCCAGAGGCCGGACGAGGCGAGGAAGGATTTTGCTGTGAGGAAGGAGGCTTCAGAGGGCTCACAGTCCTGCCCCCGCAACTTGATTTTGGGCTTCTGACATCTAGAACTGCAAGATTATAAGTTTCTGTTGTTTCGAGCCACCAAGTATGTGGTAATATTTTTTAGATTGGAAAATATAGTTTATTTAGAAAGTAAATTAGAGAGAGAGAGAGAGAAGATTCACCTTCCCAAGGTAAGGGAAGGGGCCATAGGAAAGGGCTTAGGAAAACATGGTGGCTATAGCTCAAAGAGCCACGTGGCCAGACCAGAGTTTAGCAACGTAATGGCCTGGTAAACTTTAAAGAAGGAAATAAAGACATCGGAATAAAGGAATAAAGACAGATATTGTCATTGAACTGTTCTCAGTCATCCCATTCAGGTGTTCCAGGATCTAAACAGAGAGGGGGCTCCATCCAGAGGACATCTGAGAACCTGGGGAGTGCCCAGTGCCATGCATCCAAGTCCCTGGGGGTGGGGGGGTCCCTGAGTCCAGCCCAGGGATTTTGTGGTTAAAAACAGCAACAATAACAGTGGAGACAGATGCTATCAGGCTCCGCACTTACACCGTTGGCTCACCGGCTGTCATCTGCAGCTTCCAAGGAAAGTTCCAGAACACACTGGTGACTTCTCCCCAGGGCGCTTGCTCTTTCTGCCTGAGAGCATCTTCTGCCTATTGGAGCAGCTCAGCACATGCCTGGGGAGTACCAGGGAGTTACTGTCCCCTGGAACAGCTGACCCTTCAGAGGTGGGGCAGTCCCTCCATGGGGCACTCCTGAGGTGTGTGACAGTTTCCTAGACATCCTGGCAGGATCGAGTCCTAGGTGCCTACTGTGTGACCAGTGCACAAATACACCATCTGTCAGCTTCTGTCCCTTTCTGGCTCACCTCACTCCCTCACCATGATCTGGGATCACCTCTCAGCTCACTACTTATACCAAGTCCTTGTCTCAGGGGCTGCTTTTGGGAAGCTGAAACGAAATCAAGAGCTTGTGATGCCCATGAATTGACGATGCGCCTCCTTCCCATGCAGTTGTGCCTCCTTTTCTTTAACTGCCCACAGGTTTGGTACTTCCGTTATCTCCATTTTGCAGAGGAGGGCACCCAGGCACTACAAGGCTAAGTAACTTGCCCAAGGTCACAGAGCCAAGCTTCCAGCCCAGATGGAGTCTGATGTCAGAGCTGCCCTTCACTGTGACCCTGTCCCAGGACAGGCCAGTAGATGCTCGGGGGTGGAGGGGGGTTCTCACATTTATGAGCACCTTCTGTGCCAAGTACTGGGCTAGGCACTTTGTGTATGGCAAGTCGGCAAGTCACTAGGTCCTTTCCAAACCTTGTGAGGAACTGGTGTTGTTCCCATCCAATAGATGAGAAAACTGAGGCTCTAAGAACTTAAGAAACTTGTTCAAAGCCACTTAACTGGTAGGTGGGTACCAGAGCTGGGGTCTGGGCTCACATTCATCTGTATCTATCCCTTTGCCACGTTCAGAGGTCAAGGCTGTCTCCCTAGTGCTCCAGGGTTGGTCATTGAACATTTATTTTAAGCTTCATCAAGTGATTGCATCTCGTAAGAACACACAACCACAGAGTCCTTGCTAGTTGGTAGGCAGGTCTTGCATGGTTGACTTGAGATCTTAGCCTCCGGCACATGCAGGATTCACACTGGTGGGTCCCGAGAGCAAGTACCCCCGAGGGATGACAGTCAACCAGAGAGTTAGAAACCGGGGAGTTAGAGGGGCATTTCATAAGCAAATGCCCATCCTTTAAAAGCCAGCCAGATGCAGAGTTAAATCCAGTTCCTTTGGTTTCCCTTTCATGCCCGCCCCATATCCACACCTTTTCTAGAATCTGCTATCCTACTTTTTGGCATCCTCTGTCCTGCTTTCTGGGCTCCAGTAGATCTCTGTGTCACCCCCCGCCCCGTCCTGAGGGCAGGACAAGGATTTTTATCCCCATGCCACAGTAGGGACACCAAGGACCCTGGATCTTCCTGGGGGTGTCCTCGCCCATGGCTACAGGTGGGGCAGTGGGCTCTTCCTAGCCTTTGTGCTCATGGCCCTTACACTTCTCCGTCCTGCTGTGGGAGGCAAGGATCTTCCATGCTAGAGAAGTGCTTGGAGAGATGTCACCAGGCCGGGATGGGGGGCTTGGAGTCTGTTCAAGGGTGAGCAGGGTATGTGTAAGGCCAGGTGACTAATTCCAGGATTGCTCCAAGATGAGATGCACGTCCTGCGGAAGTGGATGTGCTTGAAGGCAGCATCAGCAGGGGATCGATGGCTGGGGAGCCCAGATTAGACTGTGTTAAGTTGAGGATTTCATGGTCTGTTTTTCTTCCAGGAGACTCAACAATAGGCCAGGGCTGTTTCATCTTCCTGCATAAACAAGCAGGTGAGTCGGGGGAACAGCAACTGTGGCTTAACCGTGAGCATGGGTCTGTGCACTTGTGTTGGGAAATGTGTGTGTGTACATGTAAATGGATGTGCATATGTGTGTGCTGGTGTATCGGTCTGTGTCCAGGTGAGGATGTGTGTGTGTGTGTGTGTGAATGTTTATGCGTATGTGGGTTGTGTACATGTGTGTGCATGTAATATGTGTGCATGTGGGTGAGTGGTTTTTGTGTGTGCACACACGTGTGTATGTTTACAGGTGTATGTGCATGCATACGTGTATCTCGATGAGTACATGTATCAATGTACTCGTGTAAGTGGGTGTGTATCTGTGAGTGTGAGTATAAATATGAATGTGATAGAGTGTGAATTGTGTATATATAAGTGTGTGTGTGAGAGAGACACAGAGAGAGAGAGAGAGACAGACAGAGAGACAGACACGGAAACAGAAACAGGGAGATAGAGTGAGAGACAGACACACAGAGAGAGAGACAGGTACAGAGATAGACAGACACACAGAAAGACAGACAGAGAGAGAGAGAGAGAGAGAGAGAGAGAGAGAGAGAGAGAGAGAGAGAGAGAAAGACAATGAAGATGGGATTCGACTTTTTTTTTTTTAAGTTTTCAAACCAAGTTTATTAGAGAAAGAAGGGAAAAAAGAAAGGGTGATATGCCAAAGCTGGTATGGGAGAAAGCAATCACCCGATTTCTTTTCAAGACTCTTAGAAAAAATGTCAAAGCCTTTAGAGGCACACGGTGGAAGAGTGACAGGATGATGTAGAGGGACCCCAGGCCCATGGCCCTGACCATGAGTGCGGGCTGGATAGCTCAGCTGACACACACTCCACACTCTTGCCTACTGGCTCAGTCATGGTGTAGGACTCTTGGGGTCAGTGTTAAGGGATAGTCTTTGAGTTCCTCAGGGCCTGGATGCAAATTCCAGCCCTGCCTCCTTCCTGGGGGGCCTTGGGCACACTATGATCCTTCCCACGCTTCCGTTTATTGCCCTGTGGAATGGGGTAATGGGAATGTCCCATGGGTTTTTGGGAGAACCAGAGGAGTCATGGGTGGGAGAATGCTTGATGGCCGTGGAGCACTGGGGGTTTCCATCCTCCCTTCCCTGTTCTGGCAGGGACAGGGCCCCTGCTCCTGGGCTCTGGGACTGCCTGTCGGAGGTTGGGCCCTATAGAATGTCATGTCTGAAGACATCTGGGCACATTGCATGGGCTGTTTCTTACTAATCGAACAACCAGGCTATATCCTGGACTCTAGGGCCCAGACATGACCATGAACATTGCTTAAAATGCACTTCCACCAGGACAAGCCATAAGAGACAGAACCTTCCTCAAATAACCGTCTCTGCATTGGTGCCAGGGATGGGTGGCTTTTGGGACATGGGGCGGAGGCTGTCTTACAGGCCACACAGAGCTGCATAGTGACCCTCTGCTCTGGTACTGGGGCAAAAGCAAGGAATCCAGAGACAAAGAAACCGAGTTCAAGTCTTGGGTTGGTCACTCCTCAACTGGGTGACCTGAGGCAAGCTGCTTGATCTTTCTGGGCCTTGGGTTCTCACCAGCAAGTCCTGGCTGCCTGGCTGACCTTCCTGGCTCAGGAGGAGCTGCTCAGAGAGTTTTAACAAGGACTCTGCAGACATTTCTATGGTTGTTGTGGCTTGAAAGAACACAGGCTTTCAGCTCTGGAGGTCAGAAGTCTGACGTGGGCCTCCCTCGCCTAAAACTGCGCCTTCTGGAGGCTCTGGGAGCATCAGCTTCTCCACCTTTTCCAGCCTCTGCAGGTTGTCTGCAGTCCTTGGCTCCTCGTCTCTTCCTCTCTTTTCTTTTTTTTTTTTGAGTTGGAGTCTCACTCTGTCACCCAGACTGGAGTGCAGTGGCCGCTCCTGGCCACCGCAGCCTCGACCTGCTGGGCTCCGACGATCCTTCTGCCTCAGCCTTCCAAGTAGCCGAAATTACAGGCATGCGCTACCACGCCCGACTGATTTTTTTTATTTATTGTAGAGATGAGGTCTCGCTGCCCAGGTGGGTCTCGAATCCGTGGGCTCATGCAATCCACTCACCTCAGCCTCCCAAAGGCGCGGAATTACAGGCTGAGCCACCGAGCCTGGCTTCTTCTTCTCTTTTCAAAGTGCATCACTTCAACCTCTGCTTCCTCCACCTTGTCTTTTCCACCCCAGCCCTCCTGCCTGCCTCTTCTAAGGGCCCTTGTAGTCTTGTTGAACCCACCCAGATATTCCAGACTAATTTCCCATCTCGAGATCCTTAATTCAATCACATCGGCTTTTACCATATTAGGTCTTATATTCACAGGTTCCAGGGGTTAGGTGTGATTGTCTTTGGGGGGCCATTACCCTCACCACCATAGTGTCCCCAAAGTAAGAAGAAACTTTGTTATTGGTAGGGAGGAGAACTGTAGTGTGGGTGTTCCCACTGTCCCAGCAGCTTGCTTCCACAATCATCACTCACTGTCTCTGTCATTCCATAAACATCTATTGAGTGCCAACTGTATGCCAGACTACCTCTGTTCTCAGGGAGTCTATGTGCTGGTGGGGGAGACAGATAACAAATATAAAAATATATAATGTAGCAGGTGTTGACAAGTTCTTTGGAGAAAAGTGAAGCAGCAGGAAGGCATTGAGTGGCGAGGGCTGCCTGAGGTAGGGTGGGTCCAGAAGCCTCTCAGGGAGGTGGCATTTGGGTAGGGACTTGAATGAAGCAAAGGTGCTGCCAGCTGTGCATTGAATTGCACTCCCCTTCTCCAAAGGATGTGCTCAAGTCCTAACTCCTGGGCCTGTAATGTGATCCTATTATAAGTAGGGACTTTAGCTGGGCATGATGCCACCTGCCTGTAATCCTAGCTACTTGGGAAGTTGAGGCAGGAGGATCCCTTGAGCCTAGGAGTTCAAGGCTGCAGTGAGCTATGGTCATGCCACTGCACTCCAGCCTGGATGACAAAGCCAGATAGTCTGTGTCTAAAAAAAAAAAAAAAGGAAAGAAAGAAAGAAAGAAAGAAAAAGATTCAAAGAAATGGGGTCTTTGCAGCTATAATTAAGATGCAAAATAACATGATAGGATGACTTCCAAATCCCACCACTGGAGTTGGTTTTCCTGATACAGAGCAGGTTTACCTGAGGCTGCTAAAATGGTCAGCCCAGCCTCTTCCTCTCTTTCTTGATAAAACACACACACACACACACACACACACACACACACACACACACACACACACACATAACTAAATAAAAGCAGTTGCAATTTTTTTGTCCATTCATTGCCTGGCATGTAGCAAGAATCATCTCCTTTATTCTCACACAGTTCTATGAGATGGTTATTATTAGTGTCCCATTTCATAGATGAGAAAACTGAGGCTTGAAGACTCTAAACAATGACAACTGTCTACACACACTCAGCTATTGAACTGGGTTTCTGAGACTCAAATCCAGATCGTTTTGCATTCAAGGACATGCTGTTAACCACAGCCCTCCCCTGGGAACAGCTTGAGGGCAGGGACCATTCTTTTACACTCATGTCTTCACACATCTAGCAGAGTGCCTTGCACACACCAGTCAGTCAAGCATATTGATTTTGTTCTTTCATTAATTATCTCTTAAGTCTCGACAAGAGAGTTCAGTTCAGTCAGAACTTTTGAGAAATCCCAAACCAATTTTCCCTACTATGTTGACTTATTTATTCTGTAAACATTTGCGGAGAGTCCCCATGTAGCTGGGACAGGCTGCGGGGTTACTTTCTTGGTTCCATCCTGAATAGACTAATGATAGCTACAGTTTTGAAAAGGCGTTAGCATTTGGATAAAAATAACCTGACTATCCGGTGGGATGGCCTCAAGGAAGCCCAGTAGTAGCAGCTAGAAACTTGCCCCCAGACCAGGAATCACACTTTGATTCCTGTTCACCTGTGGCCTTTGAGCCTTTGGCTCTACAGGGCTTTAGTCAACTGGGGTCTTCTAAGGGTTGGCTGTCCCTGGGTGAAAACATGCACCTGACTGGACTCTAGTCCTGCCGCTGATCCTGGTGTACCTGGAGGTTTGGTCCCCAAAGCCTTTCTTCCAGATACTTTGCAGAGCAGTCTGCCTTCCTTCTTTTGACTTCTGCCACTGTTGCTGACAAGTCTCATGAGCACTTAGGATGGCCGTGTTTTGGGTGTTTTCTACCGTCTTAGTCCTCTGAGAGAAGCTCTTCTTACACAGCTCAGCTGATGGCTGGAAAACACAGTTTGTCTGTGTCAGGATGTGTGGGCAGGAAAGACACTGGTGGTGTTGCTGGGGAGGACTAAGAAATGGAGAAGAGGAATTTCACTGAGGTAGCTGAGGAGAAAACATGTCGACTAAAATGATGGGATGTCATTATTGCCCATCTGTTTGGCACGGATGCAAAAATAGTAACAACAGTAAAACAATGACTTGATAATGCCCAGGCTGCAGGATTTCTCCCCCACAGTGACATATAAATGGCACGATTCTCCAGAGAGCAATTTAGCATTATGCATTGAGCTTGAAACAAGCTCCCACTTTTTGATCTAGCAGTATGGAAGTCAGTTAAAACACAGATATAAAAAGATTGATGTGTGAGGTTGTATAGCACTGGGCATAGCAGCAAAACTTTGCGAAGATGAAATGTTCAACAGTCAGGAAGTGTTTAAATCACTTCTGTCCGTCCATCCATTCAATGGGATGGTATACCTTCATTTACAGAGATGCTTGTATGCATTTTTGCTGCAATGAAAACTTAATAATCATGGTAATTTTGTTTGCAATATGTCAGGTTCTGCTCTAAGACTTCACAAGGAATAACTCAGTTAATCCTCCCAGCTACCTTGTGGTGTAATATCAGAACAATCCCCATGCCATAGTTGGAGAAATGGCCGCCCAGTGAGGCAAAGAGCCAGGACTTATTGCCTGCATGGCATTGAGGGGGTCTAAAATCCCAGCAGCATCCTAACCATTTACCACACGACCTCTGTGACCACAGAGACGGAAAAATAATCAAGTACACAAAACTGCATGTCCAGCCTAATCCCAATCTTGCCGGGAAAGTTATTATGCCTAGAAAAAAATACTAGGCATGTAATAATGGTAGCCTCTGAGTGATAGGATTAGGGATAATTCTCTTATATTTTTGGACCTTCTAAATTCTTTGCAACAATTGCTATATTATTTTTATAATAAAAACAGAGAAAGTGAGAAGGGGAGTTATTTGGGTTGCGGAGGCGTTGAACCTCACCATCTACTAGCTGTGTGACCTTAGAAGAGACACTTTACCTCTGTGAACTACAGTTACCCAGCTGGTAATTGGGAGGCACCTAATTTTCAGGACTGTTGTGAGGATAAGAAACAATATAGGGTTGGTGTTGGTCCTGGACCTGTATGTGGTCAGGGCCATCTCTTGTCCTTCCCTGACTCTGATCTGAAAGACAGGGTGGTGGGATGACTCCCACGGGTTCCTGTGTCAGCTGGCTTCTGGCTGAGCCCAGCCAATGGGAGGTACTCTCAGGAAACTGGAGGATGGGAGGAAAGGAGAGGCCTGCATTTTTCTCTCCTGACTCTGCTTCCGGTGGGTTCTCAGGTAGTGGCTGTGCGTCTCTGTGGTTCCAGCTTCTGCCACAGAGGCCTTCTCAGGTTCCAGCTCTCATTGTCTGATCCTAGCCCCAGGCAGGTTTTGACCTTGGTATTCAGCTTTGGATGACTGAACAGCCAAATGCCTAGTTCAATGTCATTTCTGGAATTTGAAGTGGTGAGTCATCAACAATGAATGATCATGTAGGTTATCATCATATGTCAGTTATATAACAACAAGCAATAATCTGGGGATGTGTATCCTTAGGATTTATTGCTAATATCAAATATCCACTTTTAAATGTAGGGGAGCATTCTGTAGTATTGTGGAGTGAAATTTTTGTTTATATTTTATATTGTTTATATTTTAAAATTTTATCAATTGTTGGAAGTATGAATTATAAAGAGCTACAATAAATAATTTTGAGGCCCAAGCCCGCAGGTTCGAGACCCGCCCGGGCAACTTGGTGAGACCGCATCTGTACAATAAATCAAAAATTAGCCGGGCGTGGTAGCATGCGCCTGTAGTTCCAGCTGCTTGGATGGCTGAGGCGGAAGGATCTCCAGAGCCCAGTAGGTCGAAGCTGTGGTGGCCGGGATCATGCCACTGTACTCCAGTCTAGGCAACAGAGTGAGACTCTGACTAAAAAAAAAAAAAAAAAAAATTTTGAGTATTAAAGTTATTAAAGTTATTGTTATTTACAAAGTCACCTTAAAATATTTTCAAATGACACATGAATAAGGAAACAGTTAATACAAAATTCGAAAGTATTAGCCAGATAGTTTTAGAAAGAATATTGTTTCCTTTCTGAGCCAGTGTTGATATAATTTAAATAATAATACAAAATAGGACAATAGAAATTGGATCATATCACAATTATAATATTTGTAGAACCTGCATTCATAACATGAGACAAAATAAACTTTAATAATTGTATTTAATTTTTAGTAATTTAATTCTTTCTAGGAATTCTATCTAGGTCGTGCTGATTTCAAGAAAATATTAGGAATTTTTTTATATGCTGAGAAGATGATTTGGAAATGAATGTCACCTTTGCTACCTCAAAATAAGAGGAAAAACTCTAAAATGATATATGATGTTCAAGAGGAAAGACTCTAAAATGATGTATGATGTTCATGATGAAAATGATGCAGATGTAATAAGAATATCGAGTATAAAGAAAAAGGAAAGTGCTAGAGAAAGATGAAGCAACCTCAAATATCAGCTTTTCTCCTGACCTCAGTTGAGAAGGGACATTTATTTAATATCACAAATTCTAGCTAAGAGGCTATGGGGCCACCCGACCTCTGACAGTTCTGAAGAATTGTTGTTCCTGCCTTAGACACTGAATGTTCAAAGTGTGACTATTAAAATGTAAATGATAAGATTGTAATCATAAGGAATTTCTAAAACAAAATGCCAACAATATTCCTGTCCAGGTATCTTGACCCCCAGTCCCAGCTATGTCCCTGGGACAGCTGCTCCTTCCTGCCTGGAAGCATCACCCAAGAAAGACACCTCCACCTCTTCTGCCCCTGTCCCTACTGGCTGTAGACCCTAAGTATCTGGAAGCAGCATCCAAATCCTTTAGGCCAAGTCACTTAGCAGCAGCTGTAGATTTCAGACTCCAGCATGGACCAAGGCCTTCTGAGGTTTAGACTAATGTCTCCAAAACAAACTGTGAAGTCTTTATTAGATACTTTAAAAAAAATTTTTGTTTTTTGAGTCGGAGTCTCACTCTATGGCCTAGGTTGGAGTGTAATAACGCAGTCATGACTCACCAAAGCCTCGACCTGCTGGGCTCAGGTGATCCTTCCGCTTCAGCCTCCCGAGTAGCTGGGACTGCAGACATGTGTCCCCATGCCCAGCTAATTTTTAAAATTTTTTGTAGAGACAAGGTCTTGCTATATTGTCTAGGCTGGTCTCAAATTTGTGAGTTTAAGCAATCTTCCCACCTCAACCTTCCAAAGTGCTGAGATTACAGTTGTGAGCCACTGTGCTTGGCCTAATAACTTTATTTGGTGCTTACTAGGTGCAAAATATTGCATTACACATCTCTCCTGCATTGTGTAATCCAACAACGTGAACACCCTATGAGATCACCATTCTGTGTTCCCATTTAACAGAGGTCCACACAGGCAAAGTGATTTGCCCCAGGCCACACAGCCAGTAAGTGGAAGAACAGAGACTTGAACCGTGACCCTGCTGACTACAGAACCCATTCACTTAACTGGCTGGGCAGCATACTTTCTCCTGGAATTTCCAGATCATGCAACTCAGCTTCCACATTTTGCTGATGGAGAAAGGGTGCAGCATGAGTTCAAGGTCCCCACCCAGAAGGTCATCGATGTTGTGGGTTGAATTTCTGAGCCTGGGACCTGTGGGCCAAAGCTGAACGCAGAACAGGACCTGCTTTGTCTCTTCCTCCATTCCTGGGAGCATCATGTGTGAGATCTGTTGGGATAGATACTGTGGGCTTTGGAGAGCTCTCCACAAGGGAAATACTTATAGAAAAACAATCCAGTTGGTGCCAGTTGGAGGGGAAAACGCTGGTTGCTTTTTAATTTACCTTGTGAAATAGCTGCTGCTGGGAGTGAGCTATGGCCACTAGATCACAGGGCTAAGAGCCAGGCACTTTGGCGCCTGATCCCTGCTCTGGATAACATGGGGTGTTTGAGAACATGGTCTGGATGTTTCCTGTAGCAACAACTTTGCAAAACTCTCTGAGCATCGTCAAGCACACTCAGGAGCCGGGCTCTTTGCTTCAGGGCATTTTAATTACTCAGTGAACTGGCAGCAGAGAGGCAGGGCTGAGCTGACAGGACATCAGCAGTTTGGCTGGGATGAAATGACCCAGATGTTGCTGCCGCCTCTGTCGGCGAACGCTTGGGAGGCAGCGCTGTCCAGTAAAACATAATGTGAGCTACGTATGTCATTTTAAATTAATTAATTTATGTTTTAGAGACAAGGTCTTGTTCTGTTGTCCAGGCTGGAGTGCAGTGGTGCAATCATAGCTCACTGCAGCCTTGAACTCCTGGGCTTAAGTGATCCTCCCTCCTCAGCCTCCTAGTAGTTGGGACTACAGGTGTGCACCACCATGCCTGGCTATGTAATTTAACACTTTTTAGTAGCCACATCAAAAAAAAAAACAAAAACAAAAACAAAGGAAGCCAGGCGTGGTGGCTCATGCCTGAAATCCCAGCACTTTGGGAAGTGGAGATGAGAGGATTACTTGAGCTGATGAGTTTAAGACCAACCTGGACAACTTGGAGAGGCGTTGTTACTAAACAAAAAACCCCCAAATAAAAACAAAAATTAACTGGGTGTGGTAGCGCCTTGTAGTTCCAGCTACTTGGAGGGCTGAGGTGGAAGGATCACCTGAGCCCAGCAGGCTGAGCTGAAGTAGCCATGAGTGTGCCACTGCATTCCAACCTAGTCGACAGAGTAAGACTTTGACTCAAAGCAAAGCAAAACAAAATGTGAAGAAAATTGGTAGAATTCATTTTAATAACATTTTATTTAACCTAATATATTCAAAAATATTATCATTTCAACATGTAATCAGTATAAAAACAATTAATGAATAGTATTTTACATTCTTTTTATTAAGTCTTGGAAACCCAGTGTGCATTTTATACCTACAACATTTTTCGATTTGGCCACATTTCAAGGGCTCTGTGGCCACAGGTGTTACTGCTTCTCTGCCTGTGGTACAGTGCTCATCATCCCTTTGCTCTGCTCAAAGACCGTCTGTGGCTCCCCACTGCCCAACCAGCTGGAACTAGCTGTATACTACAATGATTTGTGTTTCTGCTTGCCTCCCTCTCCAACATTAAGAAAGAGTTTTTATGGTGTCTGTTGGGGCATTTATGATCTTACTTACTGTAGAAGGGAAGGGAAAGCTTTCCCTTCTTCCTTGGAAGGTTTGCTGAAAAATCCACTCACAAAAAGGCAGATTGATAAAAGAAAAGGAATACAAATATATTACCACCATGAGCACCAGGAGAATCACAGAGTGACTGCTCAGTATTCCAGTAGGGCACAGATGCTTGTATCCTCTACTTCTTAGGGAAAAGAGAGATGGGGAAGGGTAGACGATTTTAGGGGATAGGACATGATTCTTTGGGGAATTCGATGGGCTTGAAAAACACACTATGGTCTGAGACAAAGTCTGTTGGGCCCACAGGGCTGACAATGGTTTGAGACAAAAGTATGTCCATGTTTGTTGACAGACTTTAGTTTTCTTTCCCGCAATATGAGTTAATGAAAACTCAGGAGAGGTTTCAGAAGAAACAGTTTTTGTCTTTGTTAGGTCTGGACTTTAGGCAAATAAGTAGACTTCAGCCTCTGCTTGGGGGTGGGGGTGGGGTACAGAGGACTGAGAGACAAGAGGTAGGGCGAAAAAGCAATTGTTCTCCTTGGTGGGTCCTGCCCATCTTGATGTAGATGGCAAATTCCTTTCTAGCAGCTGTCGATCTCTAAGGGCCTTTCATTCAAAAATACTTATTATACCAGGGGGTGAAATTCCTTGCACTCTGATTATTGTGTCCTAGTTTTAAGTTCCTTGAGCTACATTAATTGTATTTTCCGTTGGCCTGCAATAAATCTTCCTGGGACACATGAATGCATCAGGCATTGTGTTGGGTGTGCTATGTAATTTTCTGACTAAATGATCAGTACAACTCCATAAGGTAGGCATTTAATTCCCATTTTATGGATGGAAAATGGAGGCTCAGAGAGATGACATTGAACCCAGATCTGTTGGACTACAACTTTTTCTTTTAGCTTCATTGTGTTGGGCCCAGACACATTCTAGGTTCTCAGAAAATGTGTTCGCTGTCCTGAATGGTGACAGCTATTTCCTGCCTTTTTCTTGGGATGAACCCTAGGGGTGTGGACATGGCAGAAGGGGGCTGGGGTGTCTACTGACTTGTGTGTCCTTCTTGGTCACTGGGATGCAGTATCAGCTTGGGGCCTGGAGTGCTGACAGCAGCCTCTTTGGGAGTTGGGTCGAGCAGAACCAGTGCTCTTGGCAGCCAGGCAACAAATTGGAAGGCCTTCATCCGTGAGCAATCAATGCCTGCGGCCGGCTCCTCCCCTCCCTTCATCAGGCTGATAACTGGCACTCTGCCTCCCCGCCCCCCCCCCCCCCCCCCCCGGGCTCTCCGAGCCTCTGCTATTTACGTGGTGCATGATTCATACTCGTTTATCGCCAGAGAGTGTGATGCTTTGCCTTGATACCTTATTGAGAGCACAATAAAAATAAAGATGAGCTACTAATAAAATGTCAAAAGAAAATGTCAATTAGTATTACCAAAAAAAAAAAGAGGTTAGTGTTATTGTACATCCTCTCAGTGAATTCCCTCTAATTAGTCAAATAAATATACAGTCCTCCCACTTGGGTGTGTGTTTGTTTGCTTTAAAACATTGTAATTACATCCTCCGCTTTGGAAACTTCTGGGAACCGGAATCTCCACACATGGGCTTTGGCTAAGAGGACATGAGCCAACACATTGGCTGGGGTGAAGTTCTGGGCTAAACATTCAGAAGCAGGCTGTGTTTTGCCCTGCACTTACTCAAACACCCTCTGTGGTTCCCTAGGGCTTGCTGACAATAACGCCAATAACCCCGATCTATTCACTGGAAAGGAAACTGGGCAGGGAGCTTGGAGAAGTGAGTTCTGCATGATCTTGAGCAGACCCTGATGAAAGGAGGCAGGTCTGACCACTCCTAGTCACCAGGCAGTACTGATTTCCATGTGTAACAACTGGCTTTCCCTGGAGTTAATCTACATCTCTCTCTTCCTGCAAGAAAACATTAGAACTTCAGTGGATATTTAGTTTATATGTCTTTCCTCTATTTTTGTGTGTGTATTTGATTATCTATCTATATATCTATTTACGAATAAATAGAATAAAGTAGAACATGTATATTGTCTATAAATAAACATGAGACACAGGTTAGTGATGTTTCCTAAAAAAAATTGTTACTAAAAAATCTTCATGATTAAAAAAAAAAAAAAATGGAGGCCGGGTGTGGTGGCTCATGCCTATAATCCCAGCACTTTGGGAAGCTGAGGCAAGAGGATTGCCTAAGCCCAGGGATTCGAGACCAGACTAGGCAACTTGGCGAGACCTCATCTCTATAATAAATCAAAATATTAGCTGGGTGTGGTGGCGTGCGCCTGCAGTTCCAGTTACTTGGAAGGCTGAGGCGAAAGGATCGCCTGAGCCCAGCAGGTCAAGGCTGTGGTAGCTGTGGTTGTGCCACTGCACTCCAGCCTGGGCGACTGAGTGAGATTTCGACTCAGAAAAAAAAAAAAAAAAAATGACAACTCGTCAAAAGAACAAGGACCGTCTAGGTGAAATAAACTGGAGTTGGAAGACCAACCCCAGGGTCCTGCTCCTCCCTCTTGCTGACTGTCCTTGTCCTGAAATGGGGCTAATCCAGCTGGGTAGTCTGTTTCAAGGAATGTTATTCTGAGAGTTTTGTGAAGATGCTTTGTAAATGACCTCCTCTACGTAATGAAGGGGGGCAAATAGGACTGATCATAAAGGTTCACGAAGTAGGGATGATTATCTTGTGAGCAGCTCAAGGACAGCATCAGAGAGGCAGGGCCACGATGAAGGTCACACAGCTGGTGTGCATTCATGTCCAGTTTTGACTGTAAAGCTCGCAAACGTACCACTGTATCAGACTCTTTGCCATCTTCAGTCCGATCTTCGGTGCTCACGCCTTATCCTGGGAGTCAGCTTGACAATTTTCTCCGTATCTTGTTGCCGGCCTAGGATAGATTTGCTCATTTAAGATGCCATTGACCTTATCTAATAAAAAGAATCAGAATCCAAGGAGTCTGTTTAATTCATTATTAAAGATCATTTCCTGTTATTATCTTCCCTGTAGCAAAATTAGCTGTTAACTCTCCTGTTAGCATAACCCAGCCAGTACTACTAGGAAATTAGGGAAAAAATCAGTTCAATGATATGTGAGCTGAGCCCAGGGAATTCCCCATCTTTGGCGCATATTAACATTATGCCTTAGAAGTGGAGGAAACGTTCTGTTAAGTGGAAAAAGAGTTGCAGAAATTTTACTTTTAAAAGTCAAGTAAAAAGTTACTTTTTTTTTTTCCCAAGTCAAATTAATTTTTGTCTCAGGGCAAGAAAAAGTAAATTAAAAATCACACGCTGCCGCTTCCTCTCAGGCCTGGCTTCCTCCTGGGTGTCCGTCCCCCTTGGCTGGGGTTTTGGGTTGTTCTGGCCCAGTTTGGGCCTCTGAGGACAACTGGCTTCAGGGGTTTCTGCTCCAGGGAGCTCCTGACTATGGCAGGGTGGGGCAGCCTGCCCTTCCCTCTACATGTCTACCCTTTCAGCTCCTTCTCTTCCTCCTGGGCAGTTGTGGGAGTGAGGAAGGGGAATGAAGACTGAGTCTTCTATGATTCAGGGAGGGCCTGTGCTTCATGATGTGGAGTGGGGTTGAGCCCTGGGCAAGGGGTTGCGGGACGCTGAGCACCCCTCTCTTCACTGGGCAATGAGGTGCCCAGCTGTGAGTGGGCACATAGGAAGCGAGTAGGGGTTTCATGGTAAGGGGAATACAATGCATTAAGAGACATGTTCTCACTTGTCTGTACCCACAGGGGTCCACACCTGGGCACATGTGTGGGGACACACGATAGCCTGGTGCAGCCAAGGAGCCATTGGGTTTGGAGTAGGCAGTCATGGCATGGAGTCCTAGCTCCATGTGGCCTCAAGAAAATCACAAAGCTGCTTTGGGCCTTGATTTCTCCAGCTGAAGATAAAAATTTGCCAACCTCTGGGGTTGCAGGTGATAACATTTCTGGAGCCTTCACCAGCATAGAACTCCAAGACTCCTAGCAGCCTGAGGGGACAATGGTTGGCCAGGAACCCAGGAAAGGGGGAACACTTGTGGAGTCCCTTCCATGTGCTGCAAATCCTATTAGGCTCATGGCACATTTGTAATAGGCCCATGGGTTCTTGCCACTCATTGATTCCCCAAGAAAATTAGAGTTAGAATAATTGCAGAATATTGACACTGTCAGGACCTTTGGAAAGCCTAAAAGAGCAACTAGCTTGGCCTAGTTTGTCCAGAACTTTTCTGATTGTAGCACTGAAGTCCCGTGCCCTGGGAAACTCCCCATTGCTTGACAACCTGGGATGACTGGTCATCCTAAAGCTCATTTGCTTGTTTTGTAGAGGCAGGGCCAGACTGTCTGGCTCAAAGTCCTATGGCTAAGGTCCCATAGTGCTGTTTTTAATGTGAACCTATGCTTTCTGGGTAAAGATAGACTCCAGATCACCTCCCTTCTGAGCAGGACCTACCAGCCACACATGAGCATCCAAAGAGATGAAATTTCCTTGGGCTCATTTAGCCGTTGGTATCTGACTTACAATTGTTCTCTGTTAACTCCATTACCTTTAATTTGCAAGAATGCAGCCAACAGGAAACCTCTGGATGCTTTCTCTTTAATGAAACACAATTTGATTACAACTCATCAGAGTCCCCTGGCAGACAGCCTTTTCTGGAAGATTTCAGCCTGCCACTGCCATTTCTGCACAACTTGTGCCCTTTGGGGGAGTCCAGTGGATGCTGCTGAAGTCACCCACCTGAGTAGGGGGCTGCCAGCCCTCAGTCAGCATTAAGGCCACTGTTGAAAACACCTTCCCTCATTGCTTTGAGGGTGAGGGGTGTTCTTCGTGGGTCCCTGGACGCAGTGTGTCAGAAATACGTTTTAGGTTCAGCATGAAATTTTGATTCAATGCGTAAGGTTTACTTTTGGTTGCAATGACCAATAGTCATGCCAATGTCCAGTAGACCAGATATGGAGCTAGGGTGATTCAGCTGGTTGAAGGTTTAAAGCCAAGTTATAAGAACATCAATGTTCTTCAGAATGTTGGAGAACTTTGGCTCGTGGTGTATAAGGTGACTAGGGCAGTGCCAGCCTTAGGGGGCTGAAGGGCAAAACCTTGGGGGCAGTGTCCCTAATGAGGCAGGTGATTTAATAGACATGGTGAAACCCCATCACACTGCACCAGGGACAGGGTGGCAATGACTTATTGAGCATCATTTGGAATCTTTTAATCTTGCCATGTGTGCCACCTCATTTTAATCACTGACTACCTTGCCTGCCCCAAAGCTGAGAACCACAGTCCCCAAATCTTTATTTCCTTCTTCTCGCTCATATTCTTCAGTCCCATGCTCACTTCCAGTCTCAGACCTTCGCTAGCCTATGCAACCTCCCCTGCTCCCCGACTGGAAGTAAAGCACAGCATCTAAACACGTGGGAATTGACAGGAATCTTCAAAGCAAGGATTCAGGGTCACAGTTATGGATGCGCGAACCCATTTGTACATGGTCTTATTTTTCCAAGCTTGAGTGAGTCGTTCACTCTCTGAGCTTCGTTTCCTTAGCTGGGAATGGGGTTAACATGAGGGCCGTGATGATGAATGAGCGGGGTGGCACAAGGGAGGGGATTAGAAATTTGTCAGTAGCAAGTGGCTTTGGGGTAGGATGAAACTGGGGTTAAGTGCAGTTCTGTCTTTGACCAGTTGCAGCTCTTGAGGGAGCTATTTGGCCTCTATAGGCCTCTGTTTAAATTTATTTTTTAAAAACGCAGCCTCACTCTGTCACCTAGGCTGGAGTGCAGTGGTGTGGTCATGGCTCACTGCAGCCTTGAGCTCTTGGGCTCAAGCGATGCTCCCTCCTCATGCATCCAAGTAGCTGGGAGTATAGGTGCATGCCACCATGCACAGTTAGTTAAAAAAAATTTTTGTTGTAGTGACCAGGGACTTGCTTTGTGGCCCAAGATGATCTCAAACTCCTGGGTTCAGGTGATCCTCCTGCCTCGGCTTCACAAAGTGCTGGGGTTACAGGCGTGAGCCACTGTGCCTGACCCATATCTCTAACTTTAGAATAGGGGTCAAGAGGAGCACCATCTTCAAAGTATTGTAATAAAGATGGAAAGTCATGCAAATATGAGCACTGAGTGCAGTGTCCAGAACACAGTAGGTTCCAGAGTCAAGTACGGATGGTGTACCTTGGGTTGGACAACGTGGCGGTCCACATTCCACAGACATTAGTGCTTATTTTACTGCCTACCCTGTGGCCAAGCAGTAAACTCTTAGGTGTTCAGCTGCAGCAAAAGAGACCAGGAGAGGTACAGTAAGCGGCCCAGGGTTTTGAACATAGTGAAAGGCAAGGTCATCCTGGGGGCAGACCCTGGTTCCTTCTGATTGAGAGTTCTGTCTGGGAACAGAAGGAGGTTCTCGTCTGCATAAGAAGATGAATGAAACTTCCTGAGTTCCTTTTAGTCACCGACAAGAAGAAGCTGAGCGTAGCATGAAGCACACAGGGTGCTGGTCAAAAGGACAGGTTCTAGTCCTCAATATACCACACAGTAGCTGTGACCTTGGGCAAGTCACACTTTGTTTCTGGTCCATTCAGTGTCACTCTGTTTGTCTCCCTTTCCCCTCATTTCATGATTTCTGGGACCAATTCTTTAGTTCTTACTTATACATAATCTTACTCCAACTCTCATCTCAGTCTTCCAGCTAGGATTTATGCTCCATGAGGCCAAGTGTCCTCCCTGGGTGCTCCCTAGTTAGTGCCTCCCACATGCGGGTTCAGGATTTTGGTGTTCCCTAGTTAGTGCTCCCCACACGCGGATTCAGGGTTTCGGTGTTCTCTAGTTAGTGCTCCCCACATGCGGGATCAGGGCCTTGGTGTTCCCTAGTTAGTGTCCCCCACATGCGGGATTGGGGTCTGAATGTTCCCTAGTAAGTGTCCTCCACATGCGGAATCAGGGTCAGGATGTTCCCTAATTAGTGTCCCCCACATGCAGAATTGGGGTCTGGTGTTCCCTAGTTAATATTCCCCACATGTGGGATCAGGGTCTGGTGTTCCCTAGTGTCCCCCAATGCAGGACCGGGGGCTGAGTATTCCCTAGTTAATGTCGCCAACATGCGGGATGAGGGTTTCGATGCTCCCTAGTTAGTGTTCCCCCATGCGGAATCAGGGTCAGGGTGTTCCCTAGTTGGAGTCCTCCACATGCAGGATCAGGGTCTGAGTGTTCCCTAGTGTCTCCCACATGTGGGATCAGCATCTGGGTGTTTCCTAGTTTGTGTCCCCCATATGTGGGATAGGGGTCTGGTTGTTCCCTAGTTAGTGTCCCCCTATGTGGGATTGGGGTCTGGGTGTTCCCCAGTTAGTGTCCCCCACATGTGGGATCAATGTCTGGGTGTTCCCTAGTTAGTGTCCCCCATATGTGGGATAGGGGTCTGGTTGTTCCCTAGTTAGTGTCCCCCTATGCGGGATTGAGGTCTGGGTGTTTCCCAGTTAGTGTCCCCCACATGTGGGTTCAGTGTTTGAGTGTTTCCTAGTTAGTGCTCCCCACATGTGGGATCAGGGTCTGGGTGTTCCCTAGTAGTGTCCCCCAGTGCAGGATCGGCTTCTGGGTGTTCCCTAGTTAGTGTCCCCCTATGAGGGATTGGGGTCTGGGTGTTCCCTGGTTAGTATCCTCCAATGCAGGATAGGGTTCTGGGTGTTCCCTAGTTAGTGTGCCCCACATGTGGGATCGGGGTCTGGGTGTCCCCTAGTTAGTGGCTCCCCAATGTGGAATCAGGGTCTGGGTGTTCCCCAGTTATTGTCCCCTACATGTGGGATCAGTGTCTGGGTGTTCTGCAGTTAGGTATCCCCCCCCACATGCAGTATTGGGGTCTGGGGTTTCACAGCAATAAAATCAGAGTTACTTGCAGGGGGATGTTAGGGATGCATGGCTCTGCCCCATCCTCCAGCTTCTTAGAGGAAAAAATAATTTAATTTTTGGAAACATTGCAGATCTACACAAAAGTACATAAAAATAGCTATTTAATTCTACTTGCTTTTATCAATGCAAGGATCAGAAAATTTCCCTCAAGCTAGATGATAGAAAGAAAGAAAAGCATGTGCACATTGCTATAATCAACTTAAGATGATGCCTCCACCACCCTGTGGTCAGTAGCCCATCTGGGTTTCTGCTCCCTTCCACCATGAGGAATCTTTGCTCATGTGGACTCTTTTATGACTGCAGCTCTCTGTTCACAGCATTCTTCCTCTCCCTCACTGGTTCTGCACATTTAGCCCTAGCTGTTTGTGGTTTCTCTCCTTGAATGGTTTGAACACAGTGTCAAAGAAAGCGCCTTCATCTCATTGTGATCAGTTCTAAGAATCTTTCTCTCTGGCCTTCTTCCTCTTTCCCTGCTGTATAAACCCCCATGGAACTCAGATTTCTTGGGGAGGTTGCACAGGAATCGCTTACTTTGCAGGGCTGGATCTCAGCCTTGCCTTCGAAAGCAAAGGTGTGAACATCATAAATGGCAGCCCCTGGTCTCTTGTCTCCCCAGCTTTCCCTCATCTCATGCTGAATATTTAAGTGATGGTGAGCTTATGGGGAAAGAAGATGTGCAATGTTTTAGCGGAGGTGTTCCTCAATGTGGGGGAAATTCATTACCAGAGAATCAGAAGACTTTAATTCGATTCTGCTCAGGGTCATGGGTAAGTCACTTCACCATCTGGGACTCAGTTTCCCCACTTGAAAAATGAAAACATGAAAGTAAATAAACCATAAGGTCCATTTTAAGCTCTAAAAGAGAGTTTATAAGGCTCTACTTGGGGTCAGATTCCATCTCAGGTGCTTTGTAACATACACCATTTAATCCTCAAAGCAGCCCTTTGAGGAAGGTGAGATTAGCCTCATTTTACAAATGGGGCAACCAAAGTTTGGAGAGGTTAACGGAACTGCCCGTTGAAAAAATGTTATGAAGCCAGAGACCAAATCCAGAGTTTTCTAATTCCAGAGCCTGTTTTTCTAACTCAGGAGATTTTTTTCTAACTCTATGCTCTCAAATGTGGTAAAACTTTGGTGTTACTATCAGAAAAACGGGTGAGAAAAGTTTGCTTTAACTCCCTGGCTCCATGTACATAATGTGTTCCATAACATGGAGAACTTTCTTTTCAAAAACTTTCCAAAGGACAAGTGATGCATTATGTTTTCAATTTTGGCAACTTCACACAATAACCTTAACAGCCTCTTGGCTTCCATCTCCCAGGGATGGCATTTCAAGTATGTCTGGTCATGGAGTGCCTGTGGTTTAAAATTTTAATGGAAGACCCTTACCCTCATCTGTCTTTTTTGGCTGTTGCCCTATCTCTGGCTTCCTAGCGGTCACCAAGCTCTGCAGACCTTCTCTCTCCCAAGCCTGTCTCCTCCTGCTATTGAGAGGATCTGTCACTCCTCCCCAGCTGCAAACCTGAGTCTTTCAGCCCAGCCAGCAGGCTCCACTGGGGCTTTCAAGCTTGCTGGTAATTTGGATGTCCGTGGCTGGGAAAATCAAACTTAATATTTGATGACATTACAAAGTCAGCCTGTTCTATTTTCAATCCAGATAGAATTAAAGAGCAGAGTTCTCACCAGGAGACTCCCCAAGGAAGTGGGAGACAGTTGGTCTGGGAGACAAAGTGGGTCGGTGGGGAGCACTGGGCAGAGAGTCAGCAATCGTGGACTCTGGTTTTGGCTTGGTGGCCAACTGGCTGTTGACCTTGGGCCACATATGTTCTCTGAGCTTCAACTTTCTTCTGCACAAATAAATGGTCTCTTAGGCTATGAATACTCTGATTTAGGCATTGTGCCATCTTAAACACAAGATCTACTTGCGAGGGTATTTCTGTACGCTGTGCAAACCTTAGGAATGGACAGAGTTTTTTTAGAGGAGGGTTCATGAAAGCAAGGAAGTGCCCTGCAGACTAGGTAAAGAAGACTGGGAAGAGGGACTAGCCCTATTTGCAGCACTTACAGGAGGTTCAGGATGCTTAGTCACTGTGCTTGTGTCCAGGTTGAAGTCCAGAGCTTTGGAGATCTCAAGGGGGAAACAGGCTAGTGACATGGGCAAAGCCAGGCTTCAGTTCCTGGGGTCTCTGGTGTGATGCTCAAGGGAGGCTCTGGGTTCAAGTGTCTTCACCAGTTTCACACCTGTCCTGTTTCCCCCTCTGCTGCCACAGTGTCTGCACGTGTCCCTGCACAGTGGTATGCAATGAGACCATGCAACCCCAGACCCTGATCCCTTATGTGTGGACTCTGGAGTCTACTGTGTGTTGAGTACTGCACTTGGTGATGGTACTTGTACTTCTTTCCATCCTCATGACAGCATTATGAAGTTGGTGCTACCCTCACCTCCATTTTATAATTAAAGAAACAGGCTAGAGAGGCTAAGTAGCTTCCTCAAGACTATACGACTGGTCAAGGGCAGACCCGTCCTTAACCCTGTCTCATCTCAACCCATACCCATTTGCTTTTGAAAGATTCCTAATCCTCTCCCTTGTAGACCAAATCAATTTAGCAGAGGCCTGTTCCCAAATATGAAAGTTTCTTAATGTGTCTCCAGGATGGCTGTTCCTTGACCCAGAGTCTAGACTGGCTGGAGTGAGAAGGCAGGACTGACAGGGAGGTGGGGGCAAGAGCAGGAGCAAGTGTGATGTCGGGCTAGTATGTTCTCCAGGTGGCCTGGGACTGCCACAGTTCTACCCCCATTCTTACTTGTAGTTCTCGAGAATAATTGTGGAATGTGCGGGGAAGTCCACACCTTATGATAAGGAAGAGTTGGCTGGGCAGCCTGGGCTCTGCTCCTGTCCCTCCTAGATGTCCTTCAGTGCTTTAGCCCAGTGAATCATATATCTCCCAGGCTATAAAATTCAGGGTGGGCTGCTTTCTGGGGCCTCTCAGTGGCAATGCAAGTGGGGTACACACACAGCTGAGATCCCATTTGCCCTAGGAAGCTTTCCTGAGCTTTGGGAGACTGGCTTGTCATGAATCCTAGGCGTTAGTTGTCCCTTACTGCCTATCTGTGATTAATAAACCCGCTTCATATAGCTTGTGTGTGTGAGCATTCTCTCTCACTGGACTCAGTTAAGTAGTAAAAGTGCAGCCCGAGATGCAGGTGGCTGAAGTGGTAGCCAGTGCACAGGGAGCCTTCTTTGACCTGACATGCTGGGGCTCTGGGCAGGCATCTATGTCCAGAGGTATACATGAATAGAGGTAAACAGAGGCAAAAGCCCTGTTTAGGGACAGGGTCAATATTGTAGGGGCCAGTGAGACCGGGTTTGGTGGACACAGCAAAGCAATGGCATCCCTAGAACAGAACAGATCTAGACACACACAAGAGAAGTATCATTTAGTTTCCTAGAGTCTTTCCCTAAAGAAATCTGACATGTTATATTTTGACCAAGAGAATCTCACTTGTTTCATGCAATTACGATCAGATTAAAGTTTGCTGGGGACCCCAACTGACATGGAAGTTGCTGGATTGATAGGAAGAGATCTTCCTAATCTTAGAATAATTTTTGGAATGTCTTGGAAATAAACAGGACTTCAACAAGCAGAGGAATTTAATTACACAGAAGCTGGGGCATTCTACATCATGACATCTTATGGGAAAAAGTTTCTCAGGTGGGAAGCTTTATTGTGTATCATCCCGGCAAATAGATGACCTATTTTCTCACCTTTCTCTTAGGGTACCAAGGTCTTCATAAGCAAAAGAGGGACAAGTTAGGTCATGATTTTCTTTGAATACTTTTTAATGGAACGATAGCTGGCCTGGCTCAGTCCCTTTAAGTTCTTATACTGAAGAAATAATGAAAGATGTTTTCCTGATAAGGCTTTCTAAAATATGATATAAAAGCCAGAAACCACAAAAGAAAATATTAACAAGTCCAATTACATTAAAATGGATTTAGCTAATGTACCATAAACAAATTCAAAAGACAAATATAAAACTGGAAAGATGTTTGCGGATTATGTGACAGAGGAAGGGATAGTTTCTCTAAAATGTAAAGAGTTCCTGCAAGTCAATAAGTAGACAAAGGATATGAAAATAATCTACAGAAAAGGAAGTAAAACTGCATCTTAAGCATACGAAAACTTGCTCAGTCTCACTAATAAGAAATAAAAATTGAAATGACATGGAGATAATCACTTCCATTTATTTCCAGTTGACAAAGGTCAAAAAAGTTTGACTATACCGAGATAGTGAGATGTGTGTGTATGAGTGTGACATCACTGGTGATAGTGTAAATTGTTACAACGATTATGGGGGGGGAGGTTGGCAATATTTTACTCATGAGTCAAAATTGTGATTGTTCAACCCACAAATGACAATGTCTTCTCACATATATTGGAGTTTCATGGAGTAAGCTTTCTTAACACATCGTGGAAGAGGTTTACAGGAACACAGGAAAACACTGATAGAGGTAATGTAGTAAGTAGTTAGAATGTGTCTGGGAGTTACAAACACAATTGAGGTCTAGCTGTAGTAATATTTGCTGCCCCACTTTTAGAAAGAGAAACTTCTCTCAAATCTCCACCTTCATTTTCTCCCATTAGAACTGCTTTTCAGTCTGAAGTACAAATGCCAGAGCTGCAAAAATGACTCAAAACCCCAGGGAGCTGCCTGGGGACAGACTGCTCTCTGTGGCTGGGACAAGGAGACTGCAGGCCCTTCTCTTCTCCAGAACCTCCCTGGTGTGTGACAAGAGGCCAGAGACTTACCTCGCAGCATTAATTAGGGGAGATGCAACATTTGGAGACAATCTGTTCAAGAAACTCTCTGCAGGACATGTTTTCACCCTGGGCTCTGGGGCTAATCTGTGCCAATGGCCTGACTCCGTGCACCTCGATGGGATTCTCTGGCAGAACCTCTTTAAAATGTGTGGAAAAATCTGTCTCTCTGTGTTCTCCTTCTTCGCTTCAAGGTGAAACAGGTGACTTCTCTCACTGCCTCTCTCTGGGAGCGAGATAATCACTAATGACCCGCTCACTACTGAGCTGGCATCAACGTGAACTGTCATGGAGGCTCCAGTGCCTTCCTGAAGCAGGCAGGTAAGTGAACACAAACAGGAGACCCTCCAGGGGGTGCAGCAGGGCTACCAAGGGGGTCTGCAGACAAGCTTCCTGCTTCTTCCTCTGCTGCCCCAACTCCCCAGCAGGCAGAGTGGCTTAAGACTTGTTGGGGTCCCACCTGCCAATTGCTGTTCGATGACCTGATTTACCTCTGCCCACCAGGGAGGCTTGTGACTTCCACTGAGGACAGTGGCCTTCAACCTTGGCTACACATTAAAATCACTGGGGAAAGCTAAAAACAAAAACCAAAAGACAAAAAACTAGCAATATCTGGATTTCACCCCCATAAATTCTGATTTAATCAAGATGTTTACAGAGCTCCCCAGGTGATTCCAATATGTTCTCATATTTTGGTTATAGGGTGGCCATATATATTGGGATACTTTTGAGAGTGTGTCGGTTAGCCATTATTTTGGGGCAGTTTACATAAGCTGGCACTATCTGGGATTCATGGCCACCCTGTTTTAACCTTGAGAGACTCCTGAGAATTGTCTCCTAAGAGTACATGATCATAGTTTTTTTCTTCATGGGAGGAAATGTTGGCACTTTGTACATTGGCACATTGTAGATACCTGCAGGAGTGTGTCATGACTCTGATTGTGAGTTCTGCTCTATTTCCAATAGCCACAACTTCTCTTTTGTGCACCCACTTCCTCTCTTGAGAAGTGAAGAGGCTGCACGCTTCAGGCATTTGTAGTTCCTGCGAGTCCTCTTGTCACTCTGGAGAATCTCAGACCTGGAAGACACCTTAGGTGATCACCTGGCTTCAACTTGTCTGCAGTGCAACTGTCCCTCCTGCGGTGTCTTGGGCAAGGGTGGGCAGAGAGCCTTGGATTTGGCTTGACAATCTTTCTGAGCCTCAGTTTCCTCCTCAGAAAAATGTGGATTGTGTTACCAGCCTCAAAATGTTGTGTTAGGGATTACATGAGACCCTTTTCCGGCACATCCTGAGAGGGACGCACGAAGCTACCGGGGACTGCTGGGCAGCAGAGTGGAGTAGAGACTCATCCTCCCTCATAGGGGAGACATGCCTCGTCTGTGGACACAGCTTTCTCTGTTAATCACATGTCTTTAATGGATGAAAATCTCTTAATCCTCTTAGAAATGACAGATGGCAAGTCCTACATTGTTTAGGAAGAACGGGATGACTATTTCACACTTACACAACACTTTGAATAAGTGCGATTCACTATAAATACTAATTTTTAAAATATAAACTTGTTCCTTGAGGAGTGAAATAAGTTGAGTGCATGGCTGCCTATTTCACAGATGGAAAGATTGAGGTGCCATGTGCTGGCAGGTACTTCTGCAAGAAGGGTGTCTGTTCTGGCTGTTATAACAAAATACCATTAACTTCATAGCTTATAAACAACAGAAATTTGCTTCTCACAGTTCTGGAGCCTGAAAAGTCTAAAATCAAGGTGTGGACAGATTTGGAGTCTGATAAGAGCTGCCTTCCTGGTGCCTTCTCACTGTGTCCTCTCATGGGATGAGGGTCAAGGCAGCTCTCTGGGGCCTCCTTTATAAGAGCACTACTCCCATTCATGAGGGCTTGCCTTCATGACCTGATTACCTCCCAACGGTCCAACCTCCTAATTTCATCACCTTGGGGATGAGGATTTCAGCCTATGAATTTTGGGGAGACATAAACATTCAGGCCATAGCAGAGGGGACAAGCATGACATTTGTCTTGGTGTTAGGCACGTCCATGTAACTTCACTTAATTACAACCTTTCAACAATTCTGCAGAGGAGTTATTGTCATCTCTGCATGCTGGTTGAGGAAACTGAGACTCAGAGAGGTTGTGTAACTTGCCTAAGACCACACAGCAAGGTGACCAGCTGGGCTTGTAAGTCTGATTCTGCTCGACTCCAAAGCTTAACCCCAGATTCCATCAGAGGGAACCATGCTTTTCAGGCATGAGCATAGATATCCAAGTCTCTAGAGTGAAAATAATTATTGGTTTGCACATATCCTTGTACAACCTCATCTTAGTGAGAAGCTTCTAAGGAGATAGTGTGACCAAAACATTTGACTGAATGACTTTATAAGGTGGTAGCCTTCACCTTGACCCTCACCCTCCTCCCACAAGCCTTTATTGGTTCCTAGAGCCTGCTAAATTCTGTGCTCGACACCGGGTTTACAATGATGTTTGCGACATGGTCCCTGCCCTCAAAGAGCTTCCAATCCAGTAGTACAGGGAGGCTAGAAATATACTGTAGAGCGAGGAATATGTTAAGAGGTGGGGGAGTGTGGGCAGATCACAGGATTTGGAGGCTCATAGGCCACAGCAGGGAATATTCAACAGTACACAGTTGGTCAGGGAAGACAGCCTGGAGGAGGTGACGTTTGAATCTGAATTTGGAGCAAAGTTGAGATAGATGAGGAGGGAAGGCGCAGAGCATGGAAGTGTGAAAGAGGCACTGTGCTTGAGAAAGATAAGTCCGGCAGTGTAGGGCTGGGCTGAGGCTGGAGGGCAGTCTAGGGTCAGCCCCTAGACTGCCAGGGCTCTGTTTTTTCTGACTGTAACGGACTCAGCCTGCACGTCGCGAGCCTGCTACAATTCACATTCAGTATGCAAAGCCGGAGCAAGGGCCCACTGCCTCGTCTCTTCAGATTAGGCTAGAAAGGTGAAATGACTTCATTACTGTTGTTTTGCCAGTTGCCTCTGCTCCCAGGGTCCTCCCGCTGCATCCGTCTTGCTAGATTCCCCGGGAAGACAGCTTCCCGCCACCGCCGGCCTCCTGAGCCGTCCTTCTGCCTTTCAGGAGTGACTGCGCCCCTTTCATTATTCAGGAGACCTTGACTATCGTCTAATAATTTTCTTATAAAAAAGTTCACATTCATTAAAGAAGCCATGTTTGGAAATGTATTTCTTTGGAAAAGTAGGCCATATTTAAATCATTATGCTGATGATGTAAACTGGATTTTATTAGCATTTCACCTGTGGTTTGGTGACAGACACAAGCTGGCTTGAAAACTGTTGAAAAGAGATTCTTTGTTGATTAATTTGTTTTCCTTTCTCATGGCTCTGACACTTAGGAGATATTTAAATTGTATTTTATAATTCTGTGCAAAACCAGCCTGAGTATTAGAGAGCTATGTGGGCAGAATTTGGATTTTTTTTTTTTTTTTTTTGAGATAGGGTATTCCTCTGTCACCCAGGCTGGAGTACAGTGGCACAATCATGGCTCACTGCAGCCTTGACTTGCTGGGCTCAGGCGATCCTCCTGACTCAGCCTCCCAGGTTGCAGGAACTATAGGATACTTGCCACCATGCTGGGCTAATTTTTTGATTTTTTTGTAGAGACAAGGTCTTGCTATATTGCCTAGGCTGGCCTTGAACTCCTGGGCTCAAGCGATCCTTTCACATTGGCCTCCAAAAATTATAGGCATGAGCCACCATTCCCAGCCCGCAAATTTGAATGTTTTTAATGATGTCGTGGTAGAAATCATATTTGAAATTCACAGAACCAAATATACCTGGAGTTGGAAGGACTTCAGGGGTCTTGAGGTCCAATGCCTTAGATGATGGTTGTTGGTGAAAGACTGCTGCCATTTCTGATACACGGTAGGCTGACTTCTGCTTGGATCTCTCCAGTGACAAGGAGCTCACTACCATAACATCAGTCCCGAGTTATTGCTAATGGGGCATATTGAATGGTGTCACCCAGGAAGTATCACAGCCTCCATATGCTTCAATATGAGCTCCAGGGTTAAGATGGCACAGCCCTGGGCCATGGTACCCAGGAAGCTGTGGGTTGTACCAGAGAGAACACAGATTCAAATGCAGGTAAACATGGGCTGTCTCAAAGCCACCTGGCAGTGACAAGGAGGTCCTGAAGTCTGCCCTAAGCAATAGATGGGCAAATACTTAGAATCCAGAGGCCCAGGAGCAAGAAACAAACATCCCAGTGCAGGGTTTATCCCAAGAGCAATGTGGTACATGCAGAAATGTACAGACCAGACCATTTTGGAGAGTGTTTCCTCAGCTTTCCTGGTGAAGGTCATTACCCATCCTCAGAAGAGAGAAGCTCAGATCAGAAATCAGTGAGTGCCCTGATCACTCCTTCAACAAATATTTGTCTATAAGTTCTAGAGAAATTACAACCAAGAGTTCTCCTTATAGAATGTGGCCTTGGCCACATCTTCTAGCTGCTATTTTTTTTTTTTTGAGTTGGAGTCTCACTCTGTCGCCCAGACTGGAGTGCAGTGGCCACTCCTGGCCACCGCAGCCTCGACCTGTTGGGTTCCGGCGATCCTTCTGCCTCAGCCTTCCGAGTAGCCGGAATTACAGGCGCGCGCTACCATGCCTGGCTAATTTTTTGATTTACTGTAGAGATGAGGTCTCGCTGCCCAGGCGGGTCTCGAGCCTGCGGGCTCAGGCAATCCACTCACCTCAGCCTCCCAAAGGCACGGGATTACAGGCTGAGCCACTGAGCCCGGCTTTAGCTGCTATCTTAAAGTTGGGAGTTTAAGCTGCCTTTGGACCAAGGGGGACTAGAGATTTGGTTGGGGTTTGGAGTCCTGGCTCCTGGACAGGCCATGAGAGATAAAGAGCTGCTTTCTGGTCAGGGTCCCCCAGAGCCACCTGGGACGCTTGTTAACCAAGCAGAGGTTCAGAGTGTTTGGGGTGAGACTTGGCCTCAGCAGTATTTTATTTTTAGCTGGGTCTTGCTCTGCTGCCCAGGCTGGGGTGCAGTGGCACAATCACAGCTCACTGCAGCCTAGACCTTCTGGGCTCAGGTGATCTTTCTGCCTCAGCTTCTTGAGTTGCTGGGACTACAGACACATGCCATCATAACCAGCTAATTTGTTTGACTTTTTGTAGAGACAAGGGTCTTGCTAGGTTGCCCAGGCTGGTCTCAAACTCTTGGGCTCAAGTTGTTCTCCTACCTTGGCATCCCAAAGCACTGGGATTACAGGCATGAGTCACTGCTCATGGCCTGGCCTCGGCAGTTTTTTTTTTTTTGAGTAGGAGTCTCACTCTATTGCCCAGACTAGAGTGCAGTGGCACGAATCCCAGCCTCTGCAGCCTCAACCTGCTGGGCTCCGGCGATCCTTCTGCCTCAGCCTTCCAAGTAGCTAGAACTACAGGTACGCGCTACCACGCCCGGCTAATTTTTTTTTTTTTTTTTGAGTTGAAGTCTCACTCTGTCGTCCAGACTGGAGTGCAGTGGCCGTTCCCGGCCACTGCAGCCTTGACCTGCTGGGCTCTGGCGACCCTTCCGCCTCAGCCTTCCACGTAGCTGGAACTACCAGGCGTGTGCTACCACACCCGGCTAATTTTTTGATTTATTGTAAAGATGAGGTCTCACCAAGTTGCCCCAGTGGGTCTCGAACCTGTGGGCTCAGGCAATCCTCTCGCCTCAGCCTCCCAAAGTGCTGGGATTACAGGCTGAGCCACCGAGTCCAGCCATCAGTTTTGACAGGTTTCTCAGGAGGTCCAGGTCTGAGAAAAGCTGCCTTTCAGAACACTGTGTTAACAAGGCACGTTTGTCCTGGGTGTGCTGCACGTCACAAAAGCACAATGAAAAATAAAAAATGTGGCATCCATGTGATGTGTGCGTGGAGGGCTGAGGAGCTTTGAGGCCATTGAGGGATACCTCCATCCTGTAAATTGGTTGTGTTACATCCCCCTCTGCCCTCTGTCTCATCCCTGGTCTGCAGAGAGCTGTGAGGTCTGAGAATCCTGTTCTAAAGGACTTGACTCCCTGCCAGGAGTCACTGAAAGTAAATGCACCACCTCTTCGCACCTTGGTCTGGGAGAAATCTTGGTCTGGGAGAAATCTATCATCTTGGCTACCACTCCTTAATCTTGACAACAACCGAGAACATTCATTCCTTGCACCTCACAACTAGGTTCAGCCATTTCCCGTGTTGCACAGCCTCTATCTGCTCCCTGCTGCAGGTCAGGCAGCTGTGACCTCCAACATGCAGAGTGTGGCCATCAGACAGAGCTTTGATGAGCAAGAAATGTGTTGTGCTTCCCTGGAGCCCAGAGACGGTGTGAGCCAAGCTGGCTCTGAATGTACTATAGGTGAGACATGGCTTCCTCACTTTAGGTTTCATGTGTCTTTTGGAGAGCAGGGCTGAAGCCCCCAACTGTGGCGGGAGCTGTAGGTACCGACATGTGGGCTAGTGCTCACTGCGGTGGCCAAGGGTGATGTTGCAGGGAGTTCCCCTGTGGCTCTGTACTCCTGGCTCCCTGTGAACCTGAACACAACATTCCTAGTGAACATTTAAGACTCTCCCCCTGCCTCTCCTGGCTTGCATTTGACTCTGGCATTGGCTGTGAACTTGAGCAAGTGGCTTCACTTCTCTGAGACTCAGTGCCCACATCAGCCAGGCCTGGCTGGCCCTGCCTCCTGGAGCCCTCGTGAAGGAAGAATCTTTTTGGGATTCTCCTTGTCTCCTGGCATTTTGTGCATACCATGTTTCCTGCCTGAGTGGACAGGGCAAGATTTTATTTATATCTGGGGTTCTTCATTTCACCTCACTCAGATACTGGCATCGTGGAAGAAATAAACAATCAAAAGGACATCTCAAACCTTCAGACACCCAGTGATTTAACTTGCAGGTGGGATAAGAGTCCAGGGTGGAGGGAGGCTGGGGTGGTGATATCGCCTGTGTTCACACCCATCTGAACTGGATTTTATACTGGATTGCTCTGTCTTGTGTCAAAATAATGAACGGTTTCCTTCCCAGCTCTTTAGTCTACTTATGACCACCCTCCCAACCCACCCCTGCCGTCTTGGAATTCTGGGACCCACTGGGTACCTGTCCTTTGGAGTCTAAAGGACATTTTTATCCCAAGGACTTAGCTTTTCTTAACTTTGAGGAAGTACAGTTAAAACCAACTGGGTAATGACACAACAATGACCAGGGCCTTCAAAGACATTTAGGGAACTGACTTGATGTTTTAACCAATGTTCTGATTTTGTTGTAATGAGCCCAACTTGCTGGTTAGATTAAAATGTTATTTCCTGATGCTGCATAAATGCACTATGTATGCAATTGAGCCCAAATAAAATTACCGTTTACGTTTTCATCAAATAGGGAACAAGCTGCTGAGGACAGTTGAAATGCAATTTATGATTATGTAAATTAGGCTAGCTTCAGGACACTAATATGTAGATAAATGAAACTTTCATTATTGTGAATCAAGATGCCATTAACCTTGGAAATTATATGCAATTGTCACAAATATTCCTTAAAAAATAAAAAGGAAGCCGGGCTTGGTGGCTCAGCCTGTAATCCCGTGCCTTGGGAGGCTGAGGTGAGTGGATTGCCTGAGCCCGCAGGTTCAAAACCCGCCTGGACAACTTGGTGAGACCTCATCTCTACAATAAATCAAAAAATTAGCCGGGCATGGTAGCGCGCGCCTGTAGTTACAACTACTTGGAAGGCTGAGGCAGAAGGATCGCCGGAGCCCAGCAGGTCGAGGCTGCGGTGGTTGGGAGCGGCCACTGCACTCCAGTCTGGGTGACAGAGTGAGACTCCAACTCAAAATAAAATAAAATAAAAATAAAAGTAAAAATAATAAAAAGAAGGACCATCTCCTCCAGTTTTGTGGTCCCCTCTTTATGGGTTGCAGGCCAGGACATCAAAAGGGTCAGCTCCAGGTTTTTAACTCTGTTGGTACCTTTGTCCTGCCTGCTTGGGGCTCTGTGTCAAACCCAAACCAAAAGGATTGGTGCTTTTAGCCTGGGTCCCTTCATATGTTTGTTTTCTTGTAGAGAAATGATTTCTCCAACACGTTCTTGCCAGATGTCTGTTGAGACTAGCCTGATGTGCAGGTATGGTGTAGGGAGACCTCGTTAACATTCTGATTCACAAGTGATGTGGAAGCCTACATCAGGCCTAGCCTCCCTTGGGCCTCCGTTCTTCCAGCTGTGAAGTGGGGTTGCTGAGACTGGTTATGTTAGGATTCTTTGGCTGTAAGAGGCAGATTCTGACTATAGCTAAAAAGGAATTTCTTAGGAGGAGATGGGTGGAGGAACTCACAAAACAAAGGAAAAAGTGAGGAAACTTCCCCTAAAGGGCAGAAGCCATAGCATCTCCGGGGATTTAGCCAGCAGACTTCAGGCTACTATTTCTGTTGGAATGAAGGGTGGAACAGTTGGTTTTAAATTATTGGGTTGCACTGCTCGAAATATAAATGCCTGAGAGAGTGAGTCTGATTGGCCTCCTTTGGGTTGGGTGTCTATCTCCTGCCTAAAAGAGGCGATTCCTTGACCTGTAGTTCCACCAAGGCCACGTCCAAGGGGTGAAGGGAATGAATGTCACACCAGAAAAAGAAACAGCTGCCTCAAAGTGTCTTCTTACCTATTATTGTGTGTTCAAGCACACAACTGGGAAGTGGCAGAGGCCGGGACTTGAATCCAGAGTTTCTTACTCTCTGGGCTCTTCCATCCACATTCTGTGACTTGTGGAGATCTCAAACCCTAAGAGACTCAGTGAATTAACTTCCAGTCGGGGCAGGGCTGGGGAGGTGAGATCAGGCCTGTGTTCATACTTGTTTTAGCTGACTTTTATACTGGACCATTCTGCCCTATGTTAAAATAATGAACTGTTTCCTTCTGCTCAACGTAGCCACTCTAGAAGGAAGTGGATGGGGCAGGGATCCAGGGACCAGAGCTAGAGGTTAGGGGAGGGGCTGAGACTCAGAATCTCAACAGAGCAGCGACCAGAACAGAGTTGCTGGCTAGAGAACATCCAGAGCCCTGCCTGCGCTCTGTGCTGCTGACTTTGGGTGAGCCTGGCCTCTGACCCAGGGTGGGCAGGGCCTGGCTGCACTGTCATTTTGTCCAATTGTGCTGGTGGAGGGCAGGGTGTAAGAAAGCTTGTTCTGCCTCCAACACAGCACCTGGGTCAGCATCACTCAACATTGGTTGCCCACGAGAGTCACCTGGAGAGCTTTTAAGACTTACTTATGCCTGGGCCTTACCCCAGGTTAACAGAATCAAGATAACTGGTAGATGCTGTTATTTAAAAGTTCCCAGGTGATTCTCTACAGTCAGGGCCAGGAGCTCTGTTTTTGGCTGCAACAGCACAGCTGTAAATGCTGGATGACAATCTCAGATTGCTCAAGACTTCCTTTCCAGGTAGTGACAGAGTACTTGCCTCTTGACCTGATCAGTGGGCATGGGTGTGGTGTGCATACATGGATACAGGGAGCCAGGCTTGCCTGGGGGCAGAATGGAGGTCTCTCTGCCTCTGTTCCCAAATCTCCAAGGACCTGTTTTTAGCTTTCTCAGACCCTACTCTTTGGCTTTGTAGTTAAAAGCCCGGGCTATCCATCTGAGTGGGGATAGCAAAAGGAAAACATGCAGGATAAAAATATAAACTCATACCCCCAAACCTTGTCCTGATAGGCAGGTTCTAGACAGGGCTTAAAGGGACCAGAATGGATTCCTCCACCCAATGTGGGTCGATCTTGACGTCTGATTACCTTGCTCTCCTAGCTAAGGGTCATTCACTGGGTTCCTATGGCAGGACAATGAAGGGGTGAGGAAGTGTGGGGGAGGCAGAGGAAAGAAGGTAGGCTGGAAGAGCCTGGAGGGAGGGAGCCTGTATTGTAAAATGATTAAGAATTATCATTTGATAGCAAAAATTAGCCAAGTGCAAGGCCCTATGTGATTGTCCAGGTCAGTCCCACATCCATGAAGCTGGCCCTGCCTGTTACTTTGGAGTTTCACCGGCCTCCATGACCTGGGAGACAGAAGGAGCCATGTCCAGATGGGGCCAGGACTGGAGAAGACATCTAGCAGTCAGTTCTCTCCTGGGTCATGTCAGAGGAGGAGTGTAACACCAGCGTCTGGTGAACTGGGGCTGGGGGTCAGGCAGCAGGATATTTCAGACCTTGTCCAGGGTATCAGGTCTGTGGGAGAAAGCTCTGACCAGCATGGAGGTCTGGAGAACAGCATCCGGCCTAGATGTGTAGTGGAGGATGATGTCAGGTTCAGGGCCAGGAGGCTGAGCCTCAGAGCTGGCCTCCAGTCGTTGGGGGAAATAGTGAGAAAGGTGGCAGAACCGAGGTAGGAATGAAGGGCAAGGGGCCTGGACATGCAGGGAGGGAGGAGCAAGAGATGTCTGAGCTTGGCCACGTGACTGGCATCAGTGCCCCCTGCTGGACAGGGCTAAAGAGACACCTGTGCTCCATGCCCGTCAGACTGGGCTTAGGGTCGCTTGTGGGACCAGGCTGGGTGACATCAGTGGAGGCAGCCAGAGAGAGTGCTGGCACCCCAAACCAAATGTATGACACACTAACAGAGATGTACCTGCCAAGCCCTAGTGCCTTCCTTCCTGGAGGCCTCTGTGCTGCTTTTCCTTTCCCAGGCTTGCGGGCGGGTGGGAGAACAGGTGTCCCAGGGGCACCAAGGAGCAGGGACAAGTCAATGGATGTGGAGACTCAGACAAGAGCATGGAAATAAGGTGTCGGAGAAGGATCTTCCTGGCAAGGCCATGAGAAGTGATCCCGGATTCACAGTGGGAGGAACCAGGGTGAGTTGATGCTCAGCTGGGCTCTGACTCACTGGGTGCTCAAGGAATGACCGGAGGAAGGGAAAGTAGCTCGGATCAGGGGAGACAAAGGGCAGGGAACAGATGGGAATGGAGGCCCAGAGGGGCGTGAGGGCTTTATCCCTCTCTCTTTAGTGCCACACAGAAGCACATGTTGTCAGTATCTTGGCCTGGCTCCTGGATCCAGAGTCACCATTTCCCTGCACTTGTATCATGTCCAACAGCCAGCACCTGCAGCTTGCTACTCAGGGGCTGCCCTTGGCTGCAGGATGGGAAGCCCAGCTGCATGGGAATGAACACTCTGCCCTCAGCCTTAGTCAAGGACTGATCCTTCCTGATGTGCCTCTCTGGGGCTTGTCCTATACCAACACTTTTCTGATTCCCTGGGGAACTTGTTAAAATGCAGATTCTGGTTTAGTAGATGACCCTGACATCTGCTTTTCTAATAAACTCCAGGTGTGGTTGAGGTTGCTGCTGGTCTGTGGGCTACTGGGAACACTTCTAGGTACCACTCAGGCCCCTGTTTGACTCTTATTTATAAGAGATCTAAGCAATGGGTCTTATGGAAGTCATTAATTATGGCAGAATGTCAGAATCAAACACCTTGATGCGGCATCCTTGCCTGGTTTTTCTTTCTGATTCCTCCTTCCCTGCCCTCCTGGTTTTCCTGGGATTGTTTCCTACAAGTCCTCATCTCAGAGTCTGTTTTTGGGGAACCCGACTTAGGACACTCACCAATCCTATGAGATGGGTACTGCTATCCCCAGTTCACAAATGAGGAAATTGAAGCTCAGAGAAGGAAAGTCATTGGTGCCAGGTAGCACAGCCAGTAAGCAGCAGAGAGGGGCCTCCATCCAAGTCTTCAGGAATCCCATGTCCAATCTCTACCCATTGCACCATTTGTTGGGGGGCTTGCAATCAGGTTGATCCCTGCCGGTGCTCATTCCTTGTGGCTGTGTGTCTGGATCCTTGTTGCATAGTGCTCTCTCCTTCCCAGCCCTTCAGGTTTAGGCACCAGCTGGGGCAGGTGCAGACCACCCCACCTACCCCTTCTCAATAACGCTTCCCGGCCTGGAGCCCTTTCTCTGTACAGCAAAATGCACAAAGATCTAATTGCAGACACTGGGGACCCTTTTAGGTGCCACTCAGGTCTTGTTTTATTTTGGTCATAAGAGAGTCAAGCAATGGCTTCTATGGAAGCCATTAGACATGGCAGAATGTCAGAAGCAATCGAAAGCTCTTCTATCCTTTTATCCATGGAGAGATAGAGCAGAGGCCACACACTGCTGAGAGAACGTTCTGTGTTCTCAAAGGCCTCCCACAGCCTTGCCCCACGATGGCTGGGGAATGCCATGGGGCTCGTGACACATCCTGACACCCTGAAACAGCTTTTTTCTGTTCCTCAGTGTGACACCTTGGCAGATGACACGGCATCAACCTGCTTGTAATTGTAAATGCCACCCAATGGTCTTCACAGCTGTTACTGCCTCAAAGATATATATATATATAAGGGGGAACAAATGCTTAGTTTCGGGTTCAGTGTAAACACACCTGTCTCCTAAAAACTTCTTTTAACTTTATACACTGAAAAGTAGGACATATACCTCCCAACCAAATTTCAGAACTAGATTTCTTAAAGCTGATTTCTCAGACAGGGTTCCTTAGGCAGGGATGGGGTGTGTTTGGGTCAGAGGTGAACAGACATGTTCTCCCCTGCTTCAGTCCCCAGCCCCAACAATCTTGGCTCGATTGTTCAGACAAGTTGAACACATGTTTTGGTGAAAACGTGAAGTACGGCTTCCATGGGTGCAGCACAGGGGCAAGAGGACTCTGGCACCAGGCTTTGCCTTCCTTTGTATAAAGAACCACACTGCATGGAAGTGTGCCTTGGTTCCCTCTCTCTATCTGAGAATCACCTCTTCATCACTTCTCAGGCAAGAAACAGGGGTGCTGGAAGGAAATCACTTTTGTACAAACTCTGGTCTGTCCCTGTGGGCTCAGAGGCCTTGGGCCGAGTTCCCTATCCTCCCAGGTCAGTTTCCTTACCCAAGGTGGGCTCACACAGGCTAAAGGAAATCATGGGCGTAAATCGTTTTGGACAGAATAGTCAGTTCTGCATAATCTTGTGTTGTTCTTGCAGTCAGGATATGGCCATTCATATCTGGTGTTCCAGGTCAGGGGAGACTGGGCAGTTCTTGATGGGTGAGTCAGAGCTTCCCAGCAAATGGAGGGTGGGAGTTTTTCTCTGTGTAAAGCATATTAGTCCATCATCAGGTACCTACCCCTCGTTTATATTTTTCGTATATACTTTATTTAAGGCATCAAACATTATTCTGGCTCAGATGACGACTCAGGCTGTTGACTCTCTCCTTGAACTCAGTCCTTGAGATGCTAGGAGAAGAAGGGTAGGGTGGTGGATCTTAGGACTGCCCTCAGTCACTGGCACAAAACCTGAGACCTACTGAGAAGTAGAAGGTGGTTGGATCCCACCTCAGGTCATGTTTTACTTTTATTTTGGCCATAAGAGAGTTAAGCACTCCCACAGACTCACATGGGGGATTTGTGTTTTCCTTCCCTGTCACTTTAAGCTCTGCTGGGCCATTGGTGCTGGCACCCAGGGCACACAGTAAGGGTTCCTCTGAATTTATAGCCTTTGCCTGGTCCCCTCGGGCTCTTTCATACTGGCACACCAGCAACCAGAGAAAGGAGTTAGAATAGAGGCAGGAGCAATGGCTGGGTATCACAGTGGTTATCATAAGGAGGGAGGGTTGTTGCTACACAATGGGGGCAGAAAAGAGTGTGTCTAGAATTCAGGGGGTACACTGGGTCCCTCTTGCTGCTTGCAATCCTGGAGGTAACCTTGAACAAGAAGTTACAGCCATGGTACTGGGGCGCGGTGCCTGGGACTCAGACCCTTAGAAATGAAGGAGTGGCAAGAGCCTAAACCAACAGAACTGCCCTGAGGATTCTAGAAAGGGTGACAGAGGAGTGTATTAGTTTGCTAGGGTTACTGTAACAGATCAACACTGACTGGAGGGCTCAAACAAACAACAACTTATTGTCTCACAGTTCTAGAGGCTAGAAGTCCAAGATCAAGGTGTTAGTAGGGTTGGCTTTTTTCTGAGGGCTTGAATGTGACCATCTTCTCTCTGTCTTCACATGGTCTTTTTTGGTGTGTGTGTGTGTGTGTGTGTGTGTGTGTATGTGTGTGTCTATGTGTGTCCAAATTGTCTCTTCTTGTAAGGACACCGGCCATAACAGATTAGAGCCTATCCTACTGACCTCATTTTACCTCAATTATCTCCTTAACAACATTCTCAAAATGCAGTGGTACTGGGGGTTAGGACTTGAACATATGAGTTTTGGGGGGAATATAATTCAGCCTGTAACAAGGAGATTGGTGATGAATATTGACCAACTGTCCAGCGGGAACTGTAGCTTACCGCACTATTCTAAAGTTGTTTATTTACTTGTACAATTAATTGTGACCCGTTATTACCTTGAAAATCCTATGACAGAGAGAAAAACTTAACGTGGGGCATGCCTGGATCTGAGCTGCGCAAGGGCGGGGTTGTAGCAGTTGTACCGAGGGCCTTGATCGCTCCCCACTGGCACCTGCTGTTCTTGCACACATGATGGCTTTCTGCTGCAAGCACCTGTGACTGCCCTGCCAAGGGCTTTCTCTGCCTTGCTCAGCTTGTGCTCAGGGTAGGCAGAAAGTGCTGGGGAGTTGATACCCTCAGGAGTAGGCCTCAGCCAGTGAAGAATGAGAGTTGGAGGGTAAACTTGCTTCTTTATCCTTAATAGGGGGAGGTGGGAATGCCACACCATCTCCCGGAGGTCGCCTGTAGGATTGGGGCTCAGGAGCCCCACAGTGTGATGTTCCCTGCATTGGCTTTCTCCCCTTCCTGTCTCACTTTCCCAATCCCCAACTGGTGCTTCCCAAATAAACCACTTGCATTACCTTTCTTTTCTTTTTCCTCTCTCTCTCTCTCTCTCTCTCTCTCTCTCTCTCTCTCTCTCTCTCTCTCTCTCTCTCTCTCTCTCTCGGGTCTCACTCTGTTGCCCAGCCTGGAGTGCAGTGGCACAATCCTGACTCAGTGCAGCCTTAACCTCCTGGGCTCAATCAATCCTCCTACCTCAGCTCCAAGAGTGGCTGGGACTACAGGCACACACCACCATGCCTGGCTAATTTTTATATTTTTTGTAGAGATAAGATCTCACTATGTTTTCTAGACTGGTCTCAAACTCCTGGGCTCAAGTGAAGCACCCACCTCGGCCTTCCAAAGTGCTGGGATTGGAGGCATGAGCCACCATGCTGGGCCACTTGCATTTAAATCTTTGTGCCAAGGTCTGCTTTAAGGAAACCCAAGTAAAGACAAGAGGAGGGCTGAAACTCTATTTGAGTGCCACTATGGACTGGAAATTGTGCCAGGCTGCTCACATCCTTACCTCTTTTAATCTTTTCTCTTTAATCCCCTTTTACCACATTCAGAAACTAAGGCTAAACAAACTCACGGAGGGCCCAGCATCCCACCAGTATGTTTCTGGCAATGGGAAAATCCCCAGCCCCCAAGGGACAGGCTGCTGAGTGTGCTGAAACAGTCCTTGACTAAGAGTCAGGAGACTTGGGTGCAAGTTTCAGGCTTAGCAGTTACTTGGACAAGTTATTTTCTTCCTTTGGGCCCCAGTTTCCCCATCTGTGAAATACAAAGATAGAGTTGGAACATCCCAGAAAGCCCCTCCAGCTCTTGAAGTCAGGATGAGAATCTACTGGCGACAGCATTCCTGGGCTCCATCCTACCCTTCAGCTTCCACAGCTACAGTCTTGACGTGTTCTTCTGGGCAAGGCCTTGAATGTTATTGGAGGGTTTACCTCTCAATTGGTCTCCTACTGAGGTTTATTGACAGATGTTTAAGGGTTAGATGAATTATCTCCCTGTGATAAGACAGAAAACACAATTCTCCAAATGTCATTTGACTCTCTAGGAAAAGCAAACTCTTGGGCTGCTCTGAAATGTCATGGAAGGAAATCATCGGAATTCATTGATGAAACTCTAATCTTTCCCCATGTATTTTCCACGAATGCCATATCACTCTTTCTATGAGGCAGTTTCTATAGATTTAATGAAGAGAATGAGGCAGATAAGATGGAGGATGGCAGCAGATTAATGGGTGCTTAAGAGATTATGCACAGATGGCAGTGGATGATGGATGATGGGAAGTCGGCACAGATAGACCGAAGCGTTCTAGGCATCAGGCACCACACTAGACACCAACACTCGTGCTTTGAGAGACTCATCTCTTTCTGAGATCAGGGAATATAGATTCAGAGATGCCAAGCCATCAGAACAAGGTCATGCAGCCAGCTGGAGGTAGAGTTGGAAGTTAGACCCGGGTCCAGCCACGACAAGCAAGGTTTTAGAGTAGAAGAATATGGAATTGAATTTGCCGTCCACTGATTTGTCATCGTATGGCCCTTGGCATATTGCTGGAACTCTTCAAGTCTCGGATTCTTCATCTCAAAAGTAGGGTAACATTATTCATGGGAGGTTGAGGCATATGGCTGTTGGCACACTGCCAGGCATGTGGAACGTGCTCAGATGTTATATTGCCTATCAGAACTGCTCCCCACCAGGGTCTTCCCACTCCTAACTTTCTCACCCATTCCCCGGCCCTCTAATAGGTAATTCTGACTGCCTGGTGATTCCCTGTAGGTCATTCACACCTGAAGCAAAACCTTTGCCTTTTCCCTGCTGGCCAGTCTTGGACCTCTTTGGCATTGGCAGTTATAGAAGGGTATGCAAGTAGCTCTCACTGGGTTCTGGTTTTTCTTTATGACATTTCCCCATTTTTCCACCTTTAGGACATCTTTGCTCTGTTGTAAAATGTCCTGTTCTTGCTTCAACACTTCAGTCTCCTGTAACTCTTCACTCCCAACCACATTATCCATCCCCATGGCTCCCAACATGCTACCTCCACCCTGTCTCTGCTCAGACCACACCACATCACCCCTCTGGCTTGTGAACTTGGACTTGTTAATGAGTGTCTGAAGGAAGTGTCTCCATCCACCTGCTGTGACATCTGAAACCCCACCATTAGAAATTCACTTGTACCACAGGATAGAGATTCCAGAAGCAAAACCTTAATTTCTCAACCAACTCATCTTCGACAAAGCCTCATCACCTACCATTGGAGAGAGGAAAACCTATTCAGTAAATGGTGCTGGGAAAACTGGCTGACCACATGCAGAAGATTAAAACAAGACCCCTACCTATCAGCATATACAAAAATCAACTCTAAATGGATCAAAGATCTAAACGTAAAACCTCAAACTGTAAGAACCTTAGAAAATGCAGGAGACACCCTTATGGAAATTGGAACTGACAACCAATTCCTGATCAAGACCCCAAGTGTCCATGCCATAAGAGATCAGATAGACAAGTGAGACCTCATCGAACTGACAAGCTTCTGAAAAGCCAAAGGAACCACAAGAGAGCAGGGAGACAGTTCACAGACTGGGAGAAAATATTTGCCAACTGTAGGCCTAACATCTAGGATCTACAAGAAACTCAAATGTGCCAAAAAGAAAAAAACAAACAGCCCTGTTACAAAGTGGGCAAAAGATATGAATAGACACTTCTCAAAAGAAGACATACCAGCAACCAACAGATACATGGAAAAATGCTCAGCCTCACTGGTCATCAAAGAAACGCAAATTAAAACTATACTGAGATACCACCTAACTCCAGTCAGGATGGCCATCATCAATAACTCAAAAAACAACAGATGCTGGTGAGTATGTGGGGAAAAGGGAACACTTCTACACTGTTGGTGGGAGTGTAAACTAATACAGCCTCTGTGGAAAACAGTTTGGTGATTCCTAAAAGATCTAAAAACGACTTTCCATATGACCCTGCAATCCCCTTACTAGGAATATACCCAGAGGAACTCAAATCACTCTAAGAAAAAGATACCTGCACACATATATTTATTGCAGCAGGTTATCTTCAAGTACTCTTAAGCATCCATACCTTAGTGAGGGATGACTCTAAATAATGGCTGTGAGACATTAGGTTGTTCTGATATTCTCCTTGATGAGTGAGGAAACCTCAGTTTTCCTTATGGCTTCAATATTGAACTTTCCCTACCGTATCAGCTATTTGGGCTGATACTTTCTATAAGGTGGGCCACCAAGACACTCTGAAGTGAAAAGACTTGATTTTCCCCTCATCCACTTTTAGGTGAGATGAGGAAGAATTTTGAAAGTGTATTAGAAGCCTAAGGGTTTAGGAGGGAGGAGGTATCTAGAATAAACCCAATGAGAATATATCAAGGGCTGAAAGGAAAGAGTTTTACTGAAAGCTAATTCCTGAACCAACATCTAATCCCTGATTAGCTTAGATGATATGAACAGATGAGATCTTTCTTGAGTGCAAATATAGGGTCTCAGAAGACTATTAGGAGCCACCTACCTAGTAGATGTAGTTAAAGAGGTGGGCATAAAACCAAACATAACCTAAAGCTCAGAGGACTCTGAGACTCTACTCATTCCCCATCCTTTTCCTTTTTAATCATGAAAGCTAAAGTTTTTGGGCATTTATCATATGCCAGGAATTTAGAATCATGTTCTAAGTGATTTATGTGTATTGATTTAATGAATCTACAAAACAGCTCTTTGAAATAACTCTTATTTTTTCTATTCTGCTGATGACAAAACTGAGGCACAGACAGAGAAGGGAGTCTATTAAGTTGAAAAGTCAGAATTTGAGCCCAGGTGTCCTGTTCCACAGACTGTGCTCTTTATCATTGTACACTCGTGCCTCCTGTGCAAGATAGATTTGCCTCCATGCTGACCAGTAAGGATCCATGCTAAATACACACATCCTAGTTTTCAGCTAGGGAAATATTTTCTCTATGGCCTTTGACTCTACCCTTCAGGGCTCCCCCACACTGGTGTCTGCCCCTCTGCAAACTTTGCAGATTCACTTGGTGCCTTGAAGGGGCAATACCATCCATAGGAAGACAGGGCCTTGGTGTTGGATAGACCTGAACTGGTTTTCTATCGTTGAACAGTTTTATTTCTTTGGAAAAATTACCTCTTTTTCCCAAGTTCCAGTTTTCTCAACCATAAAATAATCACATACTTTTGTAATTACAAACCTGAGAATATTAGAGAGAAGGAAGGGTAAAAAGAGCTATGAGACATTTCAACAAGGGTTATAATGTTGGTATCTGGTATTGGGTGGGGTAGGTCTTGGATGGCTTCCCTGGGGAAGTGATGTATCAACTGAAACCTAACTTATAAAAAGTAAAGCCTTATTGTGGCAAAAAACTCACAGACTATAAAGTTCACACAGTAAAAAGTCAATGTTGGTAGCATAGTTTTTGAATCACCAAAGAGAATGAAATATTTTTACAAGCTTAAAGGCTGTTTCTTTTTCTACCTCTGTTAATTGTCTACTTGAAATTTGACTCATACAAAGTTGTCTTTTTATTGTTTATTTGTAGACACTTTCAACATGTTATGGGCATTTATCCTTTTCCAGTTGTGACTATATTCCCTGTATCTGGGACTTTCTTTTAGCATAGAAGTTTAAATTTTTTTGTAGTCAGATTTATCAATTCCTTTCTGCCTGTTAATGGCTTCTGGTTTTTCTGTAAAATTTTTGAAAAAGAGTCTTCTATACCCCAGTTCATATTAATTCTCCTATATTTTTTTCTGGTGATTTTACAGCTATATTTTTAATCAACTGAAATTTTATTTTTATGTGTGGAGTAAGACAGGAATCTACGATGTATGTATGCATGTTTGTATCTATTGATTATCTATCCATCCATAAGATAGCCATTTTCCCAATACCTTTTATTAGTCTGTCTATTCCTTGTTGATTTGAAAAGCCACTTTCTTCTTACTAAATTATCATATATAACAGATGATTTTTGTACTTCTTTCTGTTACACTGAGCTATGCCTATTTCTTTGCTGGTACCATACCCTGTCTCTTTTTCATTAAAGATGAGGGACAAGAAGTGTTTATGAATACACATATATGTGTATTAATACATATGTATTTTTCTGTCACACATGTAAGTGGGCTTAGAAGCATTTCACAACATGCATCAAATAGGCTTGTGGTGGCAGCAGTCTGCCCTGTAAGTCCAAGCCCCCAGTCTGACTTGTTTCTCTGACTTCATGTTTGGCCTCCTGGGTCCCTTAGTCGCTTGGTCTTAGTCATCTCTCTGTGGGCTATTTCAAGAGTTTCTGTATCTTGACCCCATCACTATCAAACTCTTTTAATTATTTTAGATGAGTATAAATTTCAATATCTGGAGCTTGCTCTCAAGTTCCCTTCTGTATTATTCTTTTACACGTCTTCACTGTTCTTGCACACTGATTTTCCAAATGACCTTAATTATCAATTTTTTAAGTTAAAATAATAACCATTGGGATTCTGATTGAAATCACATTATACTCGTGAATTAATTTGGGTAAGAGTAAAGAAACATACAGTGTGTGTTTTTACATCCAAGAATATAGTCACTCATTTTAGGTCTTTTGAAAATGCCTTTTAGTACATTTTTCATAGAAAGCGCTTTATTTTTCTTGTTAAACGTATTTTTAGATGCGTTATAATTGCTGTGGATATTTTGAATGTGCTTCTGCTTGCCACTATATTTTACAACTGACTTTTGCTTGTATAAAGTTAAGTTGTCACATTTAAAAATATTTACTCCCCAGAAGGCAGGAAGAAGAGTGAGATCTTGTGGAGACCTCGGGGGATGGGGTAGCTGGGGTTGGGGGAGTAGCTGTGTTGAGATGCTCACAAATGATTTTCTGCTCTTTTCTTACATTTAAGGACTGGGTCTGTGACAAGGTGAGCTTCATTCCACGATGAGTTTTTTACCTTGCTTGAGCCTTGGATGCCATGAAGTCAGCGTGTCAGCTCACTCAGTGGCCTTCCAGAATCTCTGGGCACCTGTGAGATTTGCTTTAAAATGAATGTCATACCTTTTTTCCCAAAGTCTCCTCCCCTCGGTTCAGAGATGAGTTATCCATGGAAGAACTACCATTGTTTATATGTATCACACATTCTCAACATTTGATGTGTACCCTGTAATCTCTTCTGGTAAAACTTCTAAGTATACTCTGTGGCAAGAGAGCTTAGGTATTTTCGTAAGATTAGATATTTTCAGGAGTTCTGGAACAATATATACCATGTTGCTAATTCCCTGTGGAAATTGGTGCAAAATTGCACTGACATGGGTGGGACAAGACTGTGGGCGGTAAGCGAAGCTGTGGGGTCAGTATCTTTCCAGTCTGTATGTATACCATTTCTGGCTTGGGGGTAGGATCAGCACCCAGCGGGATTGAAGTCATATACAGAGCCTTCACAATTAATATAGAAAACTGTCTAACAAGTTGTACAATTTGGTTTAATGGGATGTCTGATGAGTGACACATGGTTGTTTGTCGACTAAAAATATCTTGAAGACCTTTGAGCAAACCGAGGGAGACTTCCCTCGTGTTGTGTCTCACAAACAGCTGCGCCCTGCCCTGGATACACATAATTGCTGAGACAGATTCGGTGAGGCTGGAAATGTTGATGCTGTCGTATTAATTTGCTCCATAAATCAACACACGGACTTGACATCCTCTTAAAATCTTTATCATCGTGCATTTATCCTTTGTATTCTGAAGGAGGCTTTCTACCTTTGATCCCAAGCAACTCATATTCATTAGACAAATATTTATTGATCATCAACAAGTGCTGAAGATGTTAGGCCCAAGACCCACCTTTAAGGATCATACAGTCTAATGGAGAAACAGACATATAAGCAAAAAATGGCAACTTAGTGTGGCCAGGGCAGTGATACAGTTAGGCATTGATGGAGTGTTGCCACAAAGGTAGAGTCATTCATTCATTCAAAAAAGTCTAAGACCTGCTAAGCAGGTGTGTGGCCTCTGCAGGTACAGATAAACAGCATAGCAACTACTTCAGGGAGCTGAGTCTAGGAGCCAGATACAGACATATAAATGCCAGACCAGTGAAAGGTCATCTCATAGATAAAGTGGTGCTTGAGGTATGACTTGAAAGATGGACCGGCCAGGCTCGGTAGCTCAGCCTGTAATCCCAGCACTTTGGGAGACTGGCGAGTGGATTGCCTGAGCCCGTGGGTTCAAGACCAGCCTGGGCAACTTGGTGAGACCTCATCTCTACAATAAATGAAAAAAATTAGCCCGGCATGGTGGCACACACCTGTAGTTCCGGCTACTTTGGAAGGCTGAGGTGGAAGGATTGCTGGAACCCAGCAGGTCGACGCTGAGGGTGGCCCTGAGCCTGCATGCCAGTGCATTCCAGCCTGGGTGACGGAGTGAGACTCCAACTCAAAAAAAAAAAAAAAAAAAAAAAAGAAAGATGGGCCAGTGTTTATATTCTGGACAAGTGAGGAAGAGCATTCAAAGTTGTAGAAATGGTGTGTGCAAAAGGCCCTGGAATGGGGTTCCTGCTAGCAGGAACTAGCATGGCATGGACTGAGGAGGGTGGGATGGGGTTGTGGTGAGAGAGAAGGCAGAGATTCAGGTGAAGGTCACATCCTGGATGGTCTCACATGGCCAGACAAGGTGCCTTTCATTATCCCAAAACCTCATTCACAGTCAAATCTTCGGAGTCTTTCTCTTTCTGAATTTTTCTCTTTCTCAGCTTCCTCCCTTTAGAAATGCCAGTCCTGATTTTTTACATGCTGTAAAACACAATGCACAAGTCTCAAGATTGAGAATATCACACACATGAAATAATAAACTTTGAGTTAAGCTTGGCTGTCCATTTTTGAGTTTTCCACCACTCTGAAAATAGGGAAATAGGGTTTCAAATGTTCTTTCCAGAATTTACAAACCTGAACTTGTACCCCACCAAAGTGGAGGGAGAGAGAATCAGGATCGTGTTCAGAGCTGATCACTTAAAGCAGGTGGGTTACCAGCCTCATCTTGTAGGTGAGGGTATTGATGTTTGGGTGAGTTAAGCAATAGTTTCTAGACTGTTGCTCCTTAAAGGGTATGGTCCATGGCCAGAGGCATTAGCATCACATGAGAGCTTGTTGGAAGTGCAGAATACCAGGCCCCACTTTAGACCTCAAGGGTCAGCATCTACTTATTAACAAGATACTTGACCACCCCAGCCCCTGTGATTCTATGCTGAATAAAGTAAGAGCAGCATTGGCCCCTGGAGGAGCCAGGTCAAATCTGACTTCAAAGTTCCTCCTCTTTCCAAGACTCCATGTTACTTCTAATTTTGGCCATCATGTTTATTCTTCAATATCATAAGCAATTTTGGCCAGGGATAATGGTTAAGTTCTCATTGAGTGTATATTTATAGTTCTGGCATGAATTCTGGATTTAATATGCCAATAACGTTCTGATCATGACTGATCAGAATAGAAATATAGCACACAAGTTTTCCCAAATGTTCTTCATGGAAAACAGAACAGAAAGTTCTTCATTCTACCAAGTTTTCAGGTTGTCTCTTATTAAAGAAAATACTGATATTAAAAAAAAACTCAATTCTGTTTATGTAGTGGATAATAATATATATATTATGGAATACTATTCAGCTACCAAAAATAATGAAATAATGTCTTTTGCAGCAACTTGGATGGAATTAGAGAACATCATCCTAAGTGAACTAACTCAGGAACAGAAAACCAAACTCTGTGTGTTATTACTTTTAAGTGGGAGCTAAACTAAGAATCTGCAAAGGCGTAGAGCATGGTATAATGGACACTGGAGATGCAGGAGGGGAAGGTATGAGTAATCACCTATCAGGTACAACATACACAGATGAAGGTGGTGGGTGTACTTAAAACCCAGACTCTTTGCCACTATATAATGCAACCATGTATCCCAAAACTATTTGTACCTCCTAAAGCTATTGAAAAATTCCCAACAACCCTCTATAAGTGGTTCCCAACCTATTTGGCATCAGAGACCAGTTTTGAGGCAAATAGTGTTTCCACAGACCAGGGGTGGGGATGGTTTGGGGATGATTCAAGCACATAGCATTTATTGTGCACTTTATTTCTATTATTATTACATTGTAATATATAATGAAATAATTATACAACTCACCATTAAAACAAAAGGCATGGATGAAAGTGGTAAGTAAAGTAAGAGGCAGGCCACGTGTGAACTGAAATGTTAGATTCTGACGTAAAGCTTGCCACTAGATGCAGCTGTACAATTGAAGTACATCAGCTCATTGTCACTCACTGAAAGGATTTTGATATGAGTCTGCAAGCAATTGATTTATTATGGTCTCTGTGCAGTCAAACCTCACTGCTAATGTTAATCTGTATTTGCAGCCGCTCCCCAGCACTAGCATCACTGACTCAGCTCCACCTCAGGTTATCAGGCATTAGATTCTCATAAGGAGCATGCAACCTGGATCCCTCACATGTGCACTTCACAGTAGAATTCAAGCTCCTATGAGAATCTAATGTTACCCCCGATCCGATACAAGGCAGAGCTCAAGCAGTAATGCAAGTGATGGGGAGCAGCTGTAAATACAGATAAAGCTTCGCTCACTTGCTCACCTCTCACCTTCTGCTGAGCGTCCAGGTTCCTAATAGGCCACGGACTGGTACTCGTCTGTGGCCCAGGGCTTGGGGACTCCTGCTCTATCTTACCAAGACAATGCTTGCTGGAATTACAAAGTCTTTTCAGTTTAACTACTGGGTGTTTTTATTCATTCATTAGTTCATTTATTCTACAAGCATTTGTTGTTTGTGCTATGTCCTGGAGGACTCTCTTCAAGGAAGGTCTGGAAGAGAAGACAAACGAAACAGTTGTTTTGACCCAAATTAATAGATAATAAATTACAGACCTGTGTCACAGAATTTCTGCTGGTTCCAATTTCAAGTATTTTGTTCAGTATATAGACTGCGTGGCATGTGGGTGGCTCAGTTTTTTGTTTGAAGGTATTCTCATCCTAGTCTTATAATTATCAACAAAGTGTTGGGTGCTAGGGGCATGGTGTAGAGGAAGGGGTAGCTCTGCTGTGGGACAGGGGGTGATGGAGGAGATGACTTTCATTCACTCATTGTACAGATATTTATTGAACATATGCCAGGCACTGGACTAGGGTGATTAGGACACTGGGGATTAGGAATGAACAAGACATCCTTAGTTCCTGCCCTTGGTCTACTGAGGAAATGCTGTTGAACATATAGTCATACAATGAATCAGCTGGTTTCAGTTGTGACATGTGTCTGGAGAAGCGGATGGTCCTATAAGCATATGTAATAAGAGAGGTGACCTAGTATCAAAAAAGATTTCTTAGAGGTTTGTGGAGTCTTTAGGACATCATTCTCAGATCTGGGGTAGGTGAGAATCAGTGACAGGCAGTAGATGACTCATGAGCTGAAACTTAAAGGAAGAATACAGATGGGAGGAACTTTCTAGGTAGCAGGAATAGCAAGTGCAAAGGCCCAGGGGTCACAAACAAACTTAGAGCTGTCTTCCAAAGGAGAGCTCAGCGTGGCTGGAAGAGCAGGCCAGTCTGGAAGTCAGATATCATCCTTGCTCAGTGCTTGTTTAAATAATAAGTTTTTTCTTGACCCTGTGAACAGGAGAGATGTGACAAAATAGAATGAAGCCTGGCCCAATTACCAGTTATTTAACTAGAGGGATTGGCCTCAGTTTCCCCATCTGCCCAGTGGGGATTCCTGCCCCCCCCAATTTTCCAAGACACTGTGGATGGGAAAGTGCTTTGAAACCTAGTACAAACTTTATCATATTGTTATGAAGTTTCCTCCCACCCCTTACCTCAAGGAAACATCTGCAGGGTGAAGCGAGGTAAAGACTTGTTCTCCCTTCCATGTTGAGGGATGGTGCTTAATTAAAAATACTTCAGTTTTTCTTCATAAGCACACAATAGCTTTTGGGGAAATGGCTGACTGTCCCCAGCTGTATGTAAATGCCCAACCGGAAGCAGCAGACAAAACACTGATTATGACAGAGTGGCACTGGGCTGTTAGCACAGAGCTGCCAGATGCTGTTAGCAAGTGGGAATAAAAGTAACATTGGCAACTTGCCTGTGGAGAGTCCTCTTCCACCTCAAAGAAATCCAGGGGGCAGCACAATAGAGATGTAGCTTGAGTGGGGTGAGGTTCCGAGCTGGGGATAGGCCTTTCAACCATGGATCGAATCTCCAGCACTGTGGAGACTTTAGGACATCATTATTCTCAGATCAGGGGCAGGTGGAAGGCAGCAGATAGATCCAGGTTGAGCTTTGAGGATTAGCGGTGAATGTGTGTTATGGGTAGAATTATGTCCCCCCCAAAAAAGTATATTGAAGTTCTAACTGTCACGTCTCAGAAAGTCACCTTGTTTGGAAATAGGTCTTTACAGGTTAATCAAGTTGAAATGAGGTCACTAGTCACTAGGTGGACTCTAATCCAATATGACTGGTGTTCTTCCTTTTTTTTAGCCAGGGGCTCACTCTGTCATCCAGGCTGTAGTGCAGTGGCACAATCGCGGCTCACCATAGCCTCTACCTTCCAGGCTCAGGCAATCCTTCTGCTTTAGCCTTCCAAGTAGCTGGGACCTCAGGTGAGTGCCACATGCCCGGTTAATTTTTAATTTTTGTAGAGATGAGGTATTGCTATGTTGCCTGGGCAGGGGTGTTCTTTTAAAAGAGAAATTTAGGTACAGAGACAGAAGTGCACGGAGGCATGTGAGTGATGCATCTACAAGCCAAGGATTGTCAAGGATTGCTGGCAAACACCAGAGTCTCCCTCAGAATTGTCTGAAAGAGTGCAGTCCTACTGACACCTTCGTTTTGGACTTCTAGCTTCCAGAACAATGAGAAGACACATTTCTAATGTCTTAAGCCACTTTGTCGCAGAACCCCCAGGCAGCTCACACAGCTTCTGTTCAATGAGGAGCGCTTGACTTCTTGGCCCTCTCCAGAGCATCAAGTTTTCGACACAGATCTGGGGTGAGGCAATTATTCTCCTAGGCACTTGCCAATCATTCTAATACCTACTGTTTGCTGATTATGCAGTCCACGTGTGTGCCCACTCTCTGAGTTCTGTGAGTGAAAGCAGATGCTTCCTCAGCTCTGCTACTCACAAGCTGTGTGGTCCAGGGCACACAACTGTCCTGAGTCTCAGTTTTCTTATCTGTGAAATGAGGATTAGGATACCTCCTTTTCTGGGTGGTTGTGGAGGTTGAGAATATGCACGTGAAGTAATTAGCACTGCTCAACTAGAGGAAATGCTGAAAGTCTGTGATCAGTTATTATTACTCTATCTAACAGCTGTTCCCTTCAGCTCCAAGCATTTTATGTCTTGAAGATTGTTAAGTTGTGGCCCCAAAGTTTAGTTCTCATAACTGAAAGTTTAGGGGGTGTAGGATGGGCAAAGTTCATGGTACTCTCTCATCGCCCTTCTGCCTGGACCAAGGGCCTGCTTGCCTTCTGCTGACTCCCAGCTATTCTCAGCCTTTACACTCTCTGAACTCTGCCTGCTCATGCCAGGACTCTCTTTCCCATAATTCCTTTTTCCCTTGTTCTTTTCAAACTCGCAGTCCTTCATTATAGTTAATCTAAAAGGGATGTCTAAACTTGGAAATCTAATTAAAAAATTATTTAAAGTTATGAACAAATGATAATTTATTATAATCCTTAGGATTTTATCACTTTAAAAAATAGGGTTTGTAACTTCAAAGAAATTCTATTTGATGGAGCAGATGTGGGGAATATTTTTGTGGTCTGGATTTGGTGGGTAGTGCCCCCCTTTCCTACTAAATGGACCTCAGGATAAAACTAATATGTCAGCAATGTAATGCTTTATTTTTGAAAAGCTGCCACTGTGGTCATTGATTTGGCATAGTTTTCCATCCTCATTGCAGGGAAGGAGGGTTGTTAGAATTAACCACACCAGCTTGGCTTGCTTACTCCCATTCCCAGAACTTGACTTATTAGCACTCCCGTGACATTGTTCCATATGACTTTTCTTTCTCCTAGTATTACCAGTTTAACTCTAACTAGGTCAACCCCCACAAACAGAACTTATGACTAGAAAATGTGGAAAATTGTATTTTAGTTATTGTCTCAAACCAGCAATAAAGGAGAATCTTTTCCAGGGCTAATTATGGGTGTGGCCCTGATCTTCCCAGACTCTCTGACTTTTCACCTGCTGTTCGCTCCACCTGGAATGTCCTTTCATTGTCCTCTGGGCAACTCTTACTTACCTTTAGCGTCCTGCTCACTTGTACCATGCCTCTCTGAAGCCTTCTATAACATTCTGTATCCTCACTGAGGCACTTGTTATACTGTATGTTCATGTCTTTGTCTCTTCCTATAGACAGTGAGGTTCTTGGACTGATCTAATTCAAAGGCAGGGAGAGGTGGATAGATGTGGGTGTGGAATAACTGGAGCATCTCTGCCCTGCTTCAGTTGGGGCTGGAATTTACCTACAGGCTTGTGTTACCTTTTAATGCTCAATACCTATGAATATGTAGCTGCTCACAACCAGCAGGAATTAGGCAGATGGATAGACAGGTAGATAGATAGAGAAAGATTAGAATGATAAAAGGAAGGGAGAGAAGGAGGAGTAGAAGAGGAGAGAGAGAAAGAGAGAGGCAATGTGATTAAAATAACTTCTGCTAAGGTATGAAGAACTGATAGTCCGAAACCTGTGATGCGTTTCACAGATTGAATTTATAAACTCCAAAGAAGATCGACCTGGAGGACTGGGTGGGAACTCTTTTTGATGACTGCCTTGGGGGACAGCATCCCTTTGTCCTGCTTCTTTGCCCTGCATGTGTCTGCACTCCAGGTCTGGATGGCTTGCGTCTCTGTGGCCTCCTCTCTCCTCCCTTCCTTGTTCTCCTGGTTGGGTATGACTGTTTTTCTGATGGGACTAAGGTAAGTCTCTGTAGCACCTCCCAGTCTGGCAGGTGCTCAGGCATGGCCACACCTCAGGAAAAGGGAGCCCAGTGGAACGTCCCATGCTTACCCAAGACTGGAGAAAGAATGTGGTCTCACAATGAGATGCCTGGTGCTGGCCACTGGCTGGATGTCTGTAATGTGATGCTCTGCTGCCACCCAGCATGTGGCAGCTTTCAGATCGAGGGCCCTCTGTGCTCTTCTTTATTTGATGTGTTCTCCCTTTCCTTATCCATGGATGGTGAGCTGTGATTGAGCTGGAGAGTAAGGCAAATTTACTGTATTGTCCGAGAAGAGAGCTGATCAGTAACAGGTTTTTATAAAATCCACAGATCTTAAAAGAAAGAGCTCTATGATTCAGGAGTCCTGAAGACTGCTGTTGTACCAAACGCCTATCTGCCACTGCCTGAAGGACAAGGGGGTGGCCTTCCCCCAGGGCTCATGACGTTTGGAGGCAGTCCCCATCTTCCATGTATAAAAAGCATTCAGAGAAAACCTCAGGCTGGGCTTACCTGCCTCCCCAGGTGTGGAGAATTTTCATTCACATTAGAGAAAATGAGACAACATTTTAGGCATAAAAACACTCAGAAACTTGGCAACCTTTGACCAGGTCACCACGTCCCGTCTGGGGCCTTAGTTTTCTTATCTGTGCAATCGTTATAATTATCTTGCCATACTTCATGGAGCTGTGAGGACCCAGTAAGTTCACATAAATTGTAAAATGTTAAACAAATGCTAGGTTTGATAGTCATTATTATGAACATAGCACAGCCATCTATCTCAGAACAGAAGAAATCTGTAAAGTGATCTGGAGAATTAATGGAACCAATGACATTTATCCTCCAACATCCATCTCTTCACAGTTGTCTGTCTCTGAGTGTTTGGGATGAGGTAATAGACAGGAGTGGGCAGGTAGTAGAACTGAAATTCGTTTCTATTGTTGGTTTTAGCACTCTTGGCTGGGACATTTGTGTGGGTTGCTGGCGGGTATTGTTAGAATATGAAGCCCTTGTTTGGGGAGGAGGGCATTTTTGGCATTCAAGGCCTTCCAGTACGTCTGCTCGATTGTCCCCACCCTCCACTTCCTGCCTTCGTAATCACATATTCCTCCTCTCTGGACTCACCCATCCACTGCATTGAGGTAAGTGTGTTTCCTTCCAAGAGTGTTTGTCTAGCTCGGTTTGTCTCTGTAACTTGGATCATCCTTTTTTTTCTTTAGGGAATGAGTTGTGTCAAGTCTGTGATTTAGTCACAGCCGGAGGACCCAGGGAATCCCAAATTCTATGTCCTCCCTTCCATGATGTCCGGGAGAGAAATCTATGCCCAGAAAAATTAAAACAAAAAAATTGAGCAAGGTGGTTATATTGTTAATGGGGGGATTTAACTCCCAGAAATAAAGCAGATTTCTGGTGCATCAGGCTAGACACCATGAAGGACCTTCTGGATAATCTAAGCTGACTCCAGAGTAGCCTGCTCCATTCATGCACTTTAAGACTAGACCCAAGCCTTAGCTAGGCAAACTTGTTGAGAGAAAGACTGCACCCAGGGGCCCTGGCAGCGAAGCCTTGAGAGCATCAGAATAGGAGAGAGGACCCCATTCCTGGAGTGGAGCTTTCCTAGGTTGCCTACCCCTGCAGCTCTTGGTCTGGGGTGGCACCTGAGTCTGGTACCTGATGGAGAAATGGGAAAAGGGACAGAGAGCTATGGCCTGTTGCCACTCTGGTTTCATAGAAGGAAGAGCTCATATTCTCATGGCTATGACAACCACTTCCAGTCCCATGAGACTTGCTCACTGCCCTCCAACAATTTTAGCTACAACAATGAGTTTTTTATTTAGAGCAAGAAGAGCTATAACAAATCATTCATTTAAAAAACCGATAAATAAAATAAGCATAATAAAAACTTACAAAAATAAGATAATTTTATTATTTTCTTGACACATCTCTAATATTTTTCTCCTATAATCTTTGGTTATATACTGTCATTGCCTCTTCATATGACATCCAATGTATAATATAATTTTCCACAGAGAGGAGAATTCAGTCTTTTCTCTAGCATGACTGATTGAAATGTATTTATTATTGATGCTTTCGAACAGTTTCTTTCAGCTTTACTACTCTTTATTGGTAATAGTATGCACATTTTTAGAAATGTTTTCAAATTTAGAAAAGTATCTGTCAAATTTCCTTTACATAAAATCTCTTACAATTTCAGGGCATTCAAAATTTCTTTTTAAATGTCTAATGTATTGCTCTGTTATTTTAAATATGCACATAATTGTTTATATTTATGGGATACAATGTGATATTTTGATACACATATACCATGTGTAATGATCAAATCAGGGTAATTAGCATACCCATCTCCTCAATCACTTTTCATTTCTTTGTGTTAAAAAATTCAAAATCTGCTCTTTTAACTTTTTGAGTATATACCATATATTGCTGTTGATTATAGTTACTCTACAGTACTTGAACTCATTCCTCCTATGTAGCTGTAGTTTTGTACTCATTAGGCAGGCAACCTTTCGCTATTCCCCTCCTTTCCTGCTGCCCTTGCCTGCTTGTAGTTTAAAAACATTTATATTTATATATATTTTTATTGAGATATAATTGACATACCATAAAAATTACCCCTTTAAAGTATGTAACTCACAAAGTTGTGGGGCCATCATCACGAACCAAAGAACATTTTCAACACCCTCAAAAGAAACCTGCCACCCATTAGCAGCTACTTCCCATTCCCCAGCCCCCCAGTCCCTAGCAACTACAATTCGACTTTGTGTCTCTGTGGATTTTCCTATTCTGAACATTTTGTATACATGGGTCATACCATATGTGGTCTTTTGTGTCTGGTTTCTTTTGCTTGGCTTAATGATTTCAAGGGTCATCCATGTTGTAAAACTTCATTCATTCAGATAAATAAATAAATCAACTTTATATGGCTGAATAAAATTTCATGTTATGAATATACTACATTGTGTTTGTCCCTATATAAGGTAATGGACATTTGGGTATTTCCCACATTTTGGCAATTATGAATAATGTTGCTGTGAACATTCATATATATATATATATATATAATTTTTTTTTTTTGCGTGGACATATGTTTTTTATCTCTGCTGGGTATATATGTAGGAGTGGAATTGCTGTGCCATATGGTAACTCTATGTTTAACTTTTCAACCATGAGCCTTTTTTAAACTCAATGGACAATGACACCTCTTCTCTTCAAAGGCAGGTTAAGGTTGGATTTGGAGATGTGGTGAGCTGAGGGAGTTAATGTTGAACACCCAATAGAGGCCTGTCAAAGCTCTCTTCTTCTTTCTGTGATTGCCTAGATCAATGAAAGTCGTGTATCTGGGAAAATAAACAAATTTATGGGTTGTGTTTCTAAAAGGAAGAAAAAGAAAGCCATTTTATTTAGTCCTATAAGGGAAAATGCATTTTATCATTTTAATTACTTAGTGAAGCTCAGTGCTGCCTGGGTTGGCATCACAGGTCCCCTGCTATCTAGTTGTGGGCCTTGCTCAAGTTACTAAACTTCTCTGTGCTTTGTTGTCATCATCTGTAAAATGGGGAGATACTAACACTAGCACCTTCCCTGTGGAGCTGTTGGAGATTCAAGCATGATGATGCATATAACACGCTCGACAGGGTCCCTGACAAATGCTCAGTCTGTGATAAATACTAGTCCCTGTATTGGTTTTCTGTAGGAATGAAAACATATCAGTGAGGATATCTGCATAGTCTTTAGCCACTAAAATGTTAATTTCTGGAGCATGTTTGAGAAGTAGCAGGCAAGAAAATGCACATAAATATTTGGGACTAACTCAATTTGTAGTCCAGACTTCAGCAGAGAGCCTGGCTTGAGCTGGTAGACAGCAAGTGTGGCTTGCCATGAACCTCAATAAATATTTGAAGACTCCTGGTCAATTTGTCCCTGACATACAGTATGTGGGGGTGAGAGGGACTTTTGTAAGGAAATTCTGGCTTCAGTTGTGAAATTCTCTCATGTGTTTAGAAGCCTGGGTTTGGTTTCTTCTGAGGTCTTCTGTCTTTATAAGCTTCCTGCAAATTGAGATTTGCCAAAGTAGGTTGCATTCAGAGAAAAGAAATTGGGTTATCTATCATCTGTACCCTATTTTTTGGGTCAAAAATCCTACCAATTTTTACCTGAGACAAAAAGAGCATTTTTTATCTTACTAGAAAGTAGAATGTCTGAATCATGTGGAAGGTTAAGGAGGAGTAGCAAAGCCCTAGGAAATCATCTATCTATCTATCTATCTATCTATCTATCTATCTATCTATCTATCTATCTATCTCTCTATCAATCATGCATCTATCTACCTACCTACCTACCTACCTTCCTTATTCTCAAGAGCTAGACCTTTTCTGTTTACTTTCATTCATTCAGCAAACCCAACTCATCTACTCACCCACCAGTGTTCACATCACTTATATGCCAGGCACTGTCAGGGAGATGGAATAAGAGATTAATGGGAAACACATAGGAGAACAAGTAATTTCTACACAACATATAAGAAATACAGAAATGAAACTTGAAAAAGTCATAAAAAAATCTGGAGATAAGGTGACATTTGGGTTTGAAGGATGAGTAGAAGTTTAACAACAGAAAAGCTGTAGAAGGTGGTTCTGGGTAGGGGGATCTTGGGTTTTGGAGACACAGAGGCATTCTCAGGGAGGTTGGGGCAGAGAGTGTGAGATAGGGATTCCTGGGAGATGAGTTGAACCAGCAGTGACTTGGATTCTACACAAAGACATTTGGATTTTACCCTATATAATCCTGATAAACTAGGAAATTTGTTTAAGCAAAGAAGTGATTGTTTTCCAAAGATCACTCTGATAGTGTGTGTGTAGGATGAAATGGTGGAATGGAGGAGGGAGGAGATGGGGATAAAAATTAAAAAACTTTTAATCATTAAGCCTTTAATCAATAAGTAATTCACTTGTGTTCCATAAGCCTTTAGTCAAATAAGCTAGGCCATGACTCAGGCTTGACATCATGTGAAACACACAGAAATGTATTTTGATCTATTTTGTTTATGCTGCCTGGTTAACTTTATTTCATTATATTTGTCTTCCTATTTCAATCAAGAATCCTCAGCCATTGATATTTTTCTCTAGGCCCTCCTCCTCCCATTGTATACACATTCAAATACTTGAAACACATGTCACAGAGACAGTCCATTAAAAAGTGACTTGATTTTATGTGACTTTAAATACAAAAAAAGGTCACACCATGTTTTATTTGAGTTGTACAATAAAAATATAACTGTTCCTTGTGACCAGTAGGTCCAAGGTGAATGTTGCTTGTTTACCTGTTATCTTGGTAAAAGGTCATAGTCCCTTTGGAGAAGACTAGAGGAAAGATTAAAATAATAAATTTTTGGTAGTGTTCTGGGGTCTTTCCTCAAGGGGACCCTGTCTCTACCTCATTCAAGGGGTTCTAGGTTTGTAAACTGACTCAAGTCTGGCAATTGATTGACAGGCTATGACTCTCTGCTTTTATAATTTTAGTTAGACTTTTGTTCACTTCACCTGGAAGTTTTTTCTTTATGCAGATCAAGTAAGACCTCAGTAGGCTTCTCATCTATTTCACTTCCTGGAACACGATGATTAACCAGACAAGGCCATAGTTCTACCAGAGTCAGACTATCTGGATTGTTGCTTTGCCTCTGCTGTTTGTCTGGTAACTACACCCATCTTGCTTTTGGCTGCTGAGCGTTGCCACTTGGCCTCTGCCACACCGGGAGCCAATAACACTTTTTACGATTTACGTTGAGGCTGACTGGCGGCATCCCCATTGTAAAACAAAGAGTACATTCAGTGCGTATTGCGTTTGCACCATTCTTTTTTTTCGAGCTGGAGTCTGACTCTGGAGTGCAGTGGCCGGTCCCGACCACCGCAGCCTCGACCTGCTGGGCTCCAGCGATCCTTCCACCTCAGCCTTCCTAGTAGCCAGAATTACAGGCGCGTGCTACCACACCCGGCTGATTTTTTCATTTATTGTAGAGATGAGGTCTTGCCTGCCCAGGCGGGTCTCAAACCCGCAGACTCAGGCAATCCACTCACCTCAGCCTCCCAAAGGTGCGGGATTACAGGCTGAGCCACTGAGCCCAGCACGTTTGCACCATTCTAAAGTTGAAAAAATCCTAGGCTGAACCATCGTAAGTGGAGGATAGTGTGTATTCCCATTGCATTTATGTTTTCTTTCTTTCTTTCTTTTTTTTGAGTTGGAGTCTCACTCTGTCATCTAGACTGGAGTGCAGTGGCCGCTCCCGGCCACCGCAGCCTCGACCTGCTGGGCTCTGGTGATCCCTCCACCTCAGCCTCCTGAGTAGCTGGAACTACAGGCGCGCGCTACCACTCCTGGCTAATTTTTGATTTATTGTAGAGATGAAGTCTTGTCAAGTTGCCCAGGCGGGTCTCGAACCCGTGGGCTCAGGCAATCCACTCACCTCAGCCTCCCAAAGGCGCGGGATTACAGGCTGAGCCACCGAGCCCGGCTGCATTTATGTTTTCTAATTGAGTGGCTGAGGTACCCACTGTAAGATCTTGCCTACAGAGAAGAGCAAGAACAACAGAACTGTTCAAGGATATGGGGGTTCCCCCAACAAATCTGTTTTCCAAAGTGCTGGTGAAAGCTATGTCTTTTAGACCTGCCCAGTGTGGGTGAGTAGGTTTTAAGTAACTCTCCTCCATTAGACGGGTCACTGTATGTGGGGGGATTGGCCCAGAGAGGGGGTCCCAGGTATGGGTGTAAATCTGCCTGTAAGGTGAAGCACATGGTTTGCCATCAGCGGACCTGACCTTTTCTCAATCAATCCAGGGAGATTTGCACATGGGAGGCAAGGACTTGGAAGCATTCTTGAGGCTTATTCATAGCTGGCTCCAAATCTTCTAAGAGCAGTCATTGTCCTTTGTTCAGATTCCACATACAACCTTTTGGTCACAGATTGGATTCCCTTGGTCCCTTGATGGGATCAAAGTTATCTCTAGTAGGTATGAGTGTTTTCTGATTGTAGGGACAATACATCTCCTAGTGGAGTCAAGGCTGTGAGTGGGGCGCATGTGAAGACTCTAATGGGAGCTGGTCACCTTGAGGTATGTGGACAAACATGAGTGTCCAGCCCTGCACAGCTACAGGCCCTTTCCCTCAACCCAGCAGTGGATGGCCCCCTCTGTACCTCTCATCCATCAGGCACCAAGTTAGCATCAATGGTCATTGGTTTAGTTGACTGCCTGGGCTGCAATTTCTGTTCCCAAGGTAATGGATGACATTTAACTTTCAGCTAAGAGCATCATGAAGGGCCTCGAGTAAATCAAAGCCAAACTTATATGTGTGATCCTGGGAAAGAGATAAAATGGGCTTGTTTATGCTTGCTTGTCCTAAATACAATCATTGACTTGATTTAGAGCTTTTTTTAAATGAGCAAAAATGTACAATTGACTTAATTTGATAAATTGAAAACCTCCAAACTGACAATGCAGACACCTTTTACTGATTAGCAAACTCTAGTGGGTGTAGGCCAGTGGGGATCTCTTGGCTGCATCACGAAGGGCAAGAACTCTGTTTTCTATAATTCTGCATCCCCCTTTCCAGCCCCTTCTAGTCCAGAGCCTGGGTTCTTGGGCACAGTGAGTGCCCAATCAGGATAGGTTATTCCAGTGATGAATTTTCCCAACAGTCCAGATCACTTGAGCACTGAGCCATCTAGTAGCTTTGGTTTCCAGGGTGTTCACTTGGGCCCATGTCCCTCAAGAAGCAGAAGCACCCTGGAAGGAGGAAGTCTGCTGCATGGATGAACAGCCAACACAGTTGTTCGAGATGCTTAAATGCTCAGAGCCACTCAGCAACAGGAAGAGATAAATGTGCATAATTTGCCATGGAGAGAAACAAATCTTCCAGAGGGTTCCTATTGATTTCTTTCTTCATTCTGGAAGATTTGTGTGGCCTTCCAAGAATTCAATATCATCAATAGGCCTGGCAGGAACTAAATTTTCCTGTGAATTCTGGAAGGTTGTATGTGCCATCCATACCACATGGCACCACATTTAGGTCTCTGCAGCCACATAAGCCTTGATTCTCCATGTTATTATTGCATTTTAACAGTGATATTAGCTAATTTTTTGAATTTTTGATATGAGATGAACACTGTATTGTAGTGTATGTGTCCTGTGAGATGGATGGTATTATTGTTCCCATTTTGTAGATGAGAAAATGAGGATTCAGAGAAGTCAAGCAACTTGCCCAATAGTAAATAACACAGACCTCTTCCCAAGTATCAGACACTTGCTTTTCAGGTACCAGGTTCTTAACTTTATCTTTGCTTAATCTTCCATAATACATACACTATTATTATTGACATTTTTATTTCTGCGGAAACTCAGGTGCAAACAGGGCAACTTGTTCAAGGTCGCACTAATGATATACAGCAGACTTGGATATTTCCTTGATGTTGGTTATCTCAGGATCCTGCTATGCTGGCTTCTCAGGATATATTTTGATAGAATAACTTGAGTATTTGTGGGCTTAGATATGTTGCTGAAATTTCCCCCCTCAAAGCATAGATGAATTGCCTGAAATGATTATTATGCTATGTTCATAATTTATTTTCATTTCTGCAGCTAGTCTGCAGAAACTTAAAACATATCAGACCAAACACTAAATGAGATTTCTACAACCTTTTTGGAATGTAATCTGCAATATCTACTAAAACAAAGAACACACGTGTCTTTTAATTCAGCAGCCTCTCTTTGGGAAATTCTCCTGTAGAAACACAAGCAATAGAAAGATTAGTTATATGATTAAGGAAGTTTTTGCAGCATTGTTTCTAATGACAAAAACTGTGGACGGTGTGATAGTTTATCACCTCTGTGTGTGGTGTGGCAACTAATTGATAAATTGTGGTTTGTCTATAAAATGGAGTGTTGTGCAGCTGTGGCTTGTATTTTCTGATCTGAAGTATGGTTAGGTGATAGGAGTAAATAGCAGAAACACAGGCATTGGAAACTTCTGTTCAAACAAACAAACAAACAAACAAACAAACAAACAAAATCAAGTTCCACACCCTTCCTATACACATGTGGGTGAGGTTTATGACTCTGACTTAAGAACAAGCAGAAAGGTGTGGAAAGACACACTCCAGCTTCTTAGTGTTCATTACTTTGAAAGTGAGAGTATTTCAAGGGGAAAAATGAAATTGGGCATGCTACTAACTTTCTGTGTTGTTTTATAGGTGGTGGTGAACATGTGGTACACTGGAAAAATTTAAAAATTAAAGTATATTTACATAGTGAATGCTCAGCTCAGGATGGGCATACACAGTCATATCTTAACTATATAGTTTGATGAGTCTTGACAAATGCTTACTCCATCTAATCCACACCCCTGTGAAGATACTTCCATCATCCTGGAAAGCTGACTTATGCTCCCTCCTAGTCAATCCCTGCCACGCCGTCCCAGAAGCAACCACTGTTCTCATTTCTTTCACCCTAGGTTAGCTTTTCCTGTTTTAGAACTTCCTATAAATAGAATCCTATGCTGTATACTCTTGTGTGCAGCTTCTTTTGCTCAACACAATGTTTTTGATATTCATCCACATTGCTGTGTATATCAGTGGTTCGTTCCTTTTTATTGCTGAGTAGTATTTCATTGTGTGAATATATCACAATTTGCATTGTGAATTATGACTCCTTAGTCAGTGATGTTCACAATCGATATAATTCGAGCCAGAAATGTGTGTCATGTATGTAATTTTACAATTTCCAGTAATAATTATTTTTAAAAAATAAAAAGAAATAAAGTGAAATAAATTTTGGTGATAAAATTTATTTAACTCAGTAGATCCAAATTATTGTCATTTCAACATGTGATCAATCCTAAGTATTAATGAGATATTTCACAATCTTTTTTTGTATTCTAGTGCATATTTTACACTTATAGCACACCTCGAATCATACTAACCATATTCTAAGTGCTCAATCTACTTGTGACTAGTGGCTACCATACTGGACAGTGCAACCATAGATCCATTTGGGAAGAACTGCCATGTTTATGATAGTGAGTTTTTCAGTCTGTCATAATATATTTCTTTAGTTATTTGGGTTTTTAGTTTCTCTCATTGAAGTTTTGTTTACAGTACTTGTATATATTTTGTTATATTTATCCCTAAGTATTTCATGGTTTTGATATTATTATAAACACTATTTTTAAAATTACGATTTCCATTTTTTTGTTGCTAGTGGATGAAAATATAATTTTTATTTTGTATTGAGTCTTGCAGACTTGCTAAGATTACTTTTTAGTTCTATTTTTTTTGTATCCTCCTTTGGATTTTCTACATATATGATAATGTTACCTGCAAACAAATGCAATTTACTTCTTCTTTTCTAGTTTGTATAACTTTTATTTCTTTTTCTTGCTTTGATGTACTGGTTAGGACACCCTGTAAGTGTTGAAGCGGTGAGAGCAACAATCTTTGCTTTGTTCTCCATCTCAGGGAGAAGTATTCAGTCTTTCACCATTAAGTGTGACATTAACTGTAAGTTTTCTATTGATATCCTTCATTAGGTTGAGAAAAGTTCATTTCTATTCCAAATCTACTGAGAGTTTTTAGCATGAATAAATGTTGGATGTGTCAAATACTTTTTTGCATCTATTAAGACACTCATATGCTCTATTTCTTTAATCTGTAATATTCTGAATTATATTGATTAATTGTAATCCTGGAGGAAACCCTACTTTGTCATGATGTATTATCATATATATATATATATATATAAATAAAGGATTTTTAAAATATTCAATCTGTTAACATTTTATTAAGGATTTTTGTATCTGTGCTCATGAGGAATATTAGTCATGGCTTTCTTTTTTTGTGATACTTGGTGTGATTTTGATGTTATAGTATCTTTGGACTCATAAAATGTGTTTGGAAGTGTTTCTTTCTATTTTCTGGAAGAATTGGCATTATTTTATTCTTGTGTGTTTTATAAAATTGTAGAACATTTTTAATAATAAATTCAATTTCTTTATTAGATATAGGTCTATTTATAGTTTTTGTTTCTTCTTATATCAGTTTTGGCAATTTGAGGTTTTCAAGAAATGTGTCAATTTCATTAAGTTATTAAATTTAGAAGCATCAGATTGTTTAGAATACTTGCTTCTTATCCTTTTTAATGCCTGTAATATAAGTAGTAATATCCTCTCTTTCATTCCTGGTATTGGCAAATTTGTGTAGTTGCATGGCATATACTTTTTTTCATCCTTTTGTCATTTTTTATTTATAATTAAATTGAATCTGTTGTAAAATCATATAATTTGATTTAGTTTAAAAATAGCTAATCTGGGCCAGGTGCTGTGGTGCAAGCCTGTAATTCCAGCACTTTGGGAGGCTAAGGTGGGTAGATTGCTTGAGCCCAGGAGTTTGAGACCAGCCTGGGCAACATAGCAAAACCTCATCTCCACAAAAAATAAAAAAATTAGTTGGACATGGTGGCGCTCACCTGTAATCCCAGGATGCTGAGGTGGAAGGATGGCCTCAGCCCAGGAGGTTGAGGTTGCTGTGAGCTGTGATTGTCATGATTATGCCTCTGCACTCCAGTCTGGCTGACAGGGAGACCCCAACTGAAAAATAAGATAAAATAAAATAAAATACAGAATCTGACAATCTCTGCCTTTACACTTAATTATTTGTATGGTTGGGCTTAAACGTACCATCTTTATATCTGTATGCAGTTTGTCACCTTTGTCGTTTGTTCACTTTTTTCTCCTTTCCTGCCTTCTTTTTGATTAATTGGGCATTTTTTTGTATTCCATTTTATCCTTTGTATTGGAATTTTATCCATACTTTAAAAAAAAATCACAAAATAATCACTTGTTGAATGATTTATGACCCTTACATTTGTGTACTTCCATGTAACTCTGATTCCTTATGCTATTGTTTTATACATTTTACTTTTATGTATGTTATATTTCCTGCAGTAGATGGTTAATTTTTTTAAAACTGTAGATTGCCTTTTAGAGAAATTGAGAAACATAAAAAAGTTCTTTTATATTTACCCACATAGTGATCATAGTTCTTTCATGCAGATCTGAAATTTCATTTAGTATCATTTTCCTTCTTCTTGATTCACTTCCCAAAGATTTGCTTTTACTTTCTAGAGCTCAGGTCTACTGGTGAAAGTTTTTCTTAGTTTTTGGTTTTCTGAACATGTTTATTTTACCTTCGTTTTGAAAGATATTTTTACTGGATTTAGAATCACAGTTTACAAGTTGTTTTTTTTGTTTGTTTCCTTTTCTTTTTTCTTTGCTTTAAAGATGTTACACTATTTTCTGGTTTACATTGTTGCTGATGAGGAAGTCTATGTCAATTTTTATTTCCCTTTCTGTAATGTTTTTTTTTTGACTTTTAAATAATTTATCCTTGGCTTTCAGCTATTATAATGTTCTCAGATATGGTTTTGATTTAGTTCATCTTACTTGGGTTTTGTTAACATCTTAAATCTGTGAATTGGTATTTTTCATCAATTTTGGACAATCGCTGGAATTATTTCTTTGAATGTTTTTTTTTTTAAACCTAATTCCTCTCTGATCTTCTTTTGATCTTCTAATTATTTAGATATTTATATGTTAGAGTAATATTATCCCACATGCCACTGACACTTTACTCATTAAAAAAAATTAATAGACTTAATTTTATGAACATTTTTTGGTTTCAAAAAAATTGAGTGGACAGTACATAGAGTCCATAACTCCCCCCAACTCTATGGTTTCTGGGCCAGGTGCTGTGTTGTATTATAACAAATCTACCACTACATTTGTTATAATCAATGAGCCAATAATGGTATTTTATTATTAACTAAAGTCTGTAATTTACATTGTTTCACTCTCTGTGTTGTGTTGTATATTCCATGGGTTTTGACAACTGTTTGATGACATATATCCACCACTGCAGTATCATACAGAATACTTTCACTGTCCTAAAAATACTCTATGCTCCACCTATTTATTCCTTTCTCTCTCTCTTCAAACCCTTGGCAGCTACTAGTTTTTTTTACCATCTCCATAGTTTTGTCTTCTCCAGAATGTCATGTTGTTGGAATCATGCAGTACATAGCTTTTTAAGAATGATTTCTTATGAATTCCTGTGTTGTCTTTTCTAGGTCTGAGAAGAAAACATTACCAGACTTCAAACTTTACTATAAAGCTACAATCATCAAAACAGCTTGGTACTGGTATAGGCACAGGCATATAGATCAATGGAATAGAATTGAGATTCCAGAAGCAAAACCTCAATTTCTCAACCAACTCATCTTCGACAAGGCCTCCACCACCTACCACTGGAGAGAGGAGAACCTATTCAGTAAATGGTGCTGGGAAAACTGACTGACCACATGCAGAAGATTGAAACAGGACCCCTATCTATCCCCATGCACAAAGGTTAACTCCAACTGGATCAGAGACCTAAATGTAAAACCTCAAACCATAAGAACCTTAGAAAATGAAGGAAATACCCTCATGGAAATCGGAACTGGCATCCAATTCCTGAACAAAACCCGAAACCCACAGGTCATAAGAGAGAAGATAGACAAGTGGGACCTTATTAAACTGACAAGCTTCAGCAAGGCCAAAGAAACCATCAAGAGAGCAGGGAGATAGCCTACAGACTGGGAAAAAATATTCGCCAACACCAGGTCTGACAAAGGCTTAACATCCTGGATCTACAAGGAACTAAAACGTGCTGAAAAGAAAAGAACAAACAACCCCATTATCAAATGGGCAAAAGATATGAACAGACACTTCACAAAAG
>NW_007248417.1:69833-79062 GCF_000164805.1 Carlito syrichta
CCAAGTATCACATGTTCTCACTCATATAATGGACCTTGAACATCCAATGTAATACTATAAGAAAATGACTGATGGTACTGGGAAACTATGGAGGGGGATGGGATTAACAGTAGCAAATATCTATCTGGGGAAGGGGAAACACCTCTTATCAACAGGGTGCCTGAATGAAACGTAATTGTACACCTAACCCTTAACTGTACCCCACAAAACCATAATAAAAAATATTGATTAAAAAAAAGGAATGATTTCTTTCACTTTAACAATATAAATTTAAGTTTCTTTTATTTTGTGTGTGACTCCATAGCTCATTTCTTTTTACTACTGAATAATATTTCATTGTGTGGAGTGCTACCATTTGTTTATTAATTTACCTATTGAAGGACATCTTGGTTGTTTCCAAATTCGGGCAATTATGATATAAACTTTCATAAGCAAGCTTTTGTGTGGGCATACGTTTTCAACTCATTTTGGTAAATACCAGTGAGCCTAATTAGTGAATCATATGGTAAAGGTATGTTTAATTGTTTTTTTTTTTGAGTTGGAGTCTCACTCTGTCGCCCAGACTGGAGTGCAGTGGCCGCTCCCGGCCCCCGTGGCCTTGACCCGCTGGGCTCCGGCGATCCTTCCGCCTCAACCTTCCTAGTAGCCGGAATTACAGGCATGCGCTACCACGCCCGGCTGATTTTTTGATTTGTTGTAGAGATGAGGTCTCGCTGCCCAGGCGGGTCTCGAGCCCGCGGGCTTGGGCAATCCACTCACCTCAGCCTCCCAAAGGCACGGGATTACAGGCTGAGCCACCGAGCCTGGCTGGTATGTTTAATTTTTAAAAAATCAAGCAATTGTTCTAGTACAAAAATTTTATTTTTCTCATTTTAGCTAATCTATGATTTAGATGTTGTCATTTCACCTGCCAGGTGTTTGTGCAGCTATGTGGAGTAAAAGTCAGGATTAGGTACATAAGTAGTCTACGTGCAGGTGAAGTTTGGGCCTCCAACTGGTCCTTACTTCCCCTGGTTTAGGATCAGGTACCCTTAGGTATGCTTAGTTTTGTAAGAGACTGCCAAAAGTTTTCCAAAGTAGTGGCATCTTTTTTTTTGAGAAAGCAGGATTTATTGAGAGGACAGAAAAGCTCCCAGAGTAGGAGGGGACCCAGGGGGGTTGCCCGGTTGTACCATTTTGCCTTTCCATGAGCAATGAATGAAGGTTCCTGTTGCTTCGGAGCCTTATCAGCATTTGGAGTTGTCAGCATTTTGAATTTTGGTTATTCTAATAGGTGTGCAGTGGTATCTCATTGTCATTTTAATTGGCAATTTTCTAATACTATCTGATGTTGAGCATTTTTTATATGATTATTAGCCATTTGTACATCTTTTTTGGTGAGGTGTCTGTTTGAATCGTTTGGCTAATTTTTAATTTTTTTTTATTGTTGAGTTTTAGGAGTTCTTTGTATATTTGGATGCCAGTACTTTAGTAGACATGTGCTTTGTAAAGATATTCTTTCAGTCTTTGGCTTGCCTTTTTATTCTCTTCACATTATATTTTATAGAAAAAAGTTTTTAATTTAATGAAGTCTAATTTATTAATTTTTTTTTTCATGGATAGCACTTTAATGTTGTATCTGAAAAGTCACTGACAAGTTCAAGGTCACCTAGTTTTTTTTTCTGTGTTATATTCTAGGAGTTCCATAGTTTTATGTTTAACATTTAAGTCTATGTTCCCTTTTGAGTTAATTTTTGTGAAAGATTAAGATCTCTGTCTAGATTCTTGTGTTCTTTTTTTGTGAAAAAAAACTAGATGTGTAGTTGTTTCAGCAACATTTGTTGAAAAAGACTATCTTTTCTCCACTGAATGGCCTTTGTACCTTTGTCAGTTGATGCATTTGTGTCCGTTTTTTTTTTTTTTTTTTTTGAGTTGGAGTCTCACTCTGTCGCCCAGACTGGAGTGCAGTGGCCACTCCCGGCCACTGCAGCCTCGACCTGCTGGGCTCCGGCGATCCTTCCGCCTCAGCCTTCCGAGTAGCCGGAATTACAGGCGTGCGCTACCACGTCCGGCTGATTTTTTGATTTATTGTAGAGATGAGGTCTCGCTGCCCAGGCGGGTCTCGAACCCGCGGGCTCAGGCAATCCACTCACCTCAGTCTCCCAAAGGCGCGGGATTACAGGCTGAGCCACCGAGCCCGGCTTTTTTTTTTTTTTTTTTAAGTTGGAGTCTCACTCTCTTTCCCAGGCTAGAGTGCAGTAGTGTGATCATGGTTCACTCAACCTAGACCTTCTGGGTTTAGGTGATCCTTCCACCTCAGTCTCTCAAGTAAGTGGGACAACAGGTGTGGGACAACAGGTGTGCACCAACATGCCTGGCTAATTTTTTGATTTTTTTTTTTTTTTTGGAGATGAGGTCTTGCTATGTTGCCTAGGCTGGACTCAAACTCCTGGGCTCAAGTGATGCCTCCTGCCTCTGCCTCCCAAAGTGCTAGGATTATGGGCATGAGCCACTGTGTCTGGTCATCAAAAGATTCGTAATTTTTGATTATGTACTAGGGATTACAAATAGCACTTTGTTGAGTTTCTGAATTTTGTTATTTTACTTTAGGGGTAGAGAAATTATTATTATTTTTTGGCAGAATGAAAATCAGCTTAATCCTTGTAGGCTTTTTTTTTTTTCCGAGTCTCACTCTGTCACCCAAGCCAGTGTGCAGAGACACACTCACAGCCATCGCAGCCTCGACCTTCTGGGCTCAAGTGATCCTTCTGTCTCAGCCTTCCAAGTAGCTGGAACTATAGGTGTGCACCACCACACCCAGCTAATTTTTCGATTTATTGTAGAGACGAGGTCTTGCCAAGTTACCCAGGCTGTTCTCAAACCCTTGGGCTCAGGCAATCCTCTTGCCTCTGACTCCCAATGTACTGGGATTATAGGAATGACCACCATGCCTGGCCTTTTAGGCTTTTTAAAAAGCTCTCTTAGGGTGGTTTTAGAGTAACTCTCCAGTTACAGTGCTAAGATGTGCTCTCTCCGAGTCTCAGCTGAATGACCAGGGTGTTTTGTGATTCATCTCAAACCTGGTCGATTGAAACTGCTATGTCTCCCAGACCTACAGGATCCCCATTCAGTTTACAACTACTCAGTAGTTGCATTTAGCCAAGTCTTTTGATGTCTTATCCTGTGAAAGTACAGTTTAGTATTTTTAAGAGGATCTCTATGCGGATTTCTGGAGCTACTCCTTCCTCTTCAATATCTTACCCGACAAGTTCCAGCTGCCTCAGCAGAACTCTGCTCTTTGTTTTCCTAAGTTCACAGAAGCTACTGAGGTCTTTTTGGACTTCATTTTTGTGCATGGTCTAGACAGTAAGTCCAGGGGTAAGCCATGGCAATGTGGAGCCCCCTTGTGCTTGGAGGTCAATATCCATTGGGCTGTCAGTGGAAATCTTGGGATTGTACTTTTATTTAGTTTTTAACTTATTTTTAATTGACAAGTAAAAATTGTGTATGTTTATGGTGTGCGACATTTTTTGATATATGTATATCTACATATACTTGAATGACTAAAACAAGTTGATAATACTTAACATATGCATTGCCTCACATACCATTATTTTGTGTTGAGAACACTAGATTTACTCTCAACAAATTACAAGTATAAAATGTTGTTATCAACTGTAGTCACTATAATGTACCATAGATCTCTTGAACTTACTTCTGTCCAACTGAAATTTTGTGTCCCTTGACGAACATCTCTCCAATGCTCCCATCTCACAGACTCTGGCAGTCATCATTTTATTCTCTGTTGTGCTCTAGGTTCATCCATGTTGTCACAAACACAGGATTTCCTTCTTTTTTAAGGCTGAATAGTATTCTATTGTGCATATATACCACAATTTCTTTATCCATTCATCCATTAATGGACACTTAGATTGATTCTTGGCTATTGTGAATAATGTTGAAATAAACAGGGGAAGACAGATATCTCTTGAAAATACTAATTTCATATGCTTTGGATGTGTACCCAGAAGAGGAACTGCTGGATCATATGGAAGTTCTGTTTTTATATTTTTGAGAAACTGCCATACTGTTTTCCATAATGGTTGTACCCTTCTACATTCCTACCAACAGTGTACAAGGATTCTTTTTCTCCACATCCTTGTGACATTTATTATCTTTTTTTTGTGTTGATAATGGCTATCCTAATAAGTATAAGATGATATCTCGATATGGTATTAATTTGCACGGAAAGGGGACTCTTTGAACTTGAACCATCTCTCCTGTCACCTGTGTTTCTGAGTCCTTAGATGCTGGTGGGCCCTGCTCCTGCAGGAGACTGGCATCCCTAGCTTGGTGAAAGAAGAATTTCTTTGAGCAGGAATCGCCCTGATGATTGATTTTCTTGCCTCCTTCTCAACCACACCTCTGAGGGTTCTGGTAAATCATTTTTAGGAAGCAGAAATCCTGCAGATGGGAGCCACCAATCTGATAATTGGAAATGACTTTCTCAAGTTCCCAGTTTAGAATATTGGGCAGTCAAACCAGAAATAGCTCTTAGAGATTTCCCATGCTGGGCCTCTGATTTTTAAAAATGGTAGTGAATGCAGGCCTTGAATCCACGCTTATAAGTTCAGATGAACTCTTTCTACCACAATAGATTGCCTCTTGGTAGGGTTAAAAAAATGGGTCTCTTTCAAAACAGAGGCTGTATGTGGAAAACCTGGGGGTGCAGAGATGGGGAACACTTGCTGCTGAGTGACTTTATGCTGCAGAAATAGAACAGGAGAACCGCAGTTAGAGACTGTGTTACCACCCACCCAGCACTGCAGCAGGCAATAGAGGATTCTGCCAGACAAGAGATCTGCAATAGGGGGTTTTAGGAATGTCCAAATTGTTGTGTCTCAACATGACATTTTGTTTGCTTGGAGAGAAGGCTGTGGTGGTTTGGTAAGCTTTCAAGATAAAGCAACACTTGGATTATCACATTCTCAAGTCATGGCTAAGAAGATTCAGGCTGTCTAAATAAAGGAAAGCAGTCCTATTTAGTGGCTTTCGAATGTAATTAAATTGCCAAGTCAGTAATTTCCTATATGTGGACACCTCATGCGTAACTAACACCTTTGTTTCCTTATCAAAACACACTAAGGAAAAGAAGAAAAACGAAACAAAGCAAGAGGAATATTTCAAAAGACATGCCCTAAGAATTTACCCTTGAACTCTGCATGTTTTATTACAAACCTTTACCTAAGTTAGAAATTGCTGAGAAAGTCACCCATTTCATTTTATAAGGTTGGCCGAATGCTAATCAGAATCCTGGCAAAGTCAGCAGGCTGTGCTGGCTCATGAACTGAGGTGGGAAAGTCTAAGTAAATGCCTAGAGAATCAAGTTGAGAAGTAGAAGAACTGGAATTTGACCTTGGGCTGTCTGGCCATGGGCCTGCACTGTACTAGGCCTTACTGCCAGTAGCAAGGTCTCTTGCCACATGAACAGTTGGTGAATATTGATTTTCTCAAAGCTGTGGAGCCAGCAGCCAGAGCTGTGGAGTGGTGTGTGCACGTTCCCTCACTGTTCAGGTCAAGGCCATGGGGAGCTGAAGGACAGGCAAAAGAAGTTCCCGTTCTGTGACTATGGCTTTGAGATGGTGCTAGAAAGAACAGAGGTGAGAGGCAGGATCCAGCCCAGTGGACTCCAAGAGGCTGGAGTGGGTTCTTCCCAGAGCTAGCTTCTCCCAGAGAGACAGCTGAGCTGGTGGGTTTGATTTCGGCAGCAGGTGAAACGAAAGGCCAGGCTGTTGACAGAGCTAGTCTCATGAAAGGAGCTGGATATTGGCAGAAATTTCAAATTCTGACTGCAGGGCTGAGCTATTTATGTTGAAAACATTTGAATGACTTTTCTTCCCCTCTCTTCTTCCACAATGTAATATGGGCATGCTTCCAGGCCTGCCTCCGCACCCAGCCAGCCTCCAATAGCTGCCTGGCGCTCTCTCTGCCTAAACTGTAAGGAGTCCGACTGGATAAATGCCCCAGAAGAGCTCCCTCAGTGCTCAAGTTTAATATGCACTTGACCTCTTTGTCTTTCAGAAATGAAATTTATTGAGTTTGAATTTCAGCGCCCCCGGCCCCCACTAACATCTAATTAACCAGACCACACTTTGACATCAAAAGTGCAGAAGAAAATGAGGAGATGTATTATGATGTTCTCTCTGCAGGATCCCTGAGGGAGGGGCTGGGGAGCTGAGCCAGGGGTCTTTTGAAGTATCTGAGTTGGTGGTCTGTGGATCTGCCAGAATGCAAGATAAGCAGGTCGGCTTCCTTTGCTGCTTTCTTTTTTCCCAACAAAGAGTGATTATCTTTCCTTTTGTCACTGACTCTTCTTGGTCTGAATTTCCCAGACTTGAATCTGAGCTCCTTTGATGCACCAAGAGACAAGGGGGTAGGCAAATGTGGCATCCCCACCCCCCAAATATTACTGTGCCTGGATCCCCACCATGTAACCCACTCCTTGATCATCATGGCATTGTATCTAGAGCTTGCCATGAAAATACATCGTCACAGAGTACTGCATTAATAATCCACAAGAAGTGGAATAATAGCCTTTTGGAGTAGAGTTTGAAAGTTACTAATCTTGTCTAATTTCCTGTTTTTAGAGAGAGGTTGCAAAGATAGACCATTAGAGGAAAGAAAGGCAAAATTTGACATTTGTCCTAAGCAATTAAGAATGCAGACGTGCTCTTTTCTATTCTCCTGCCTTTGGGGAATCTTAGCTTTGGAGAAGGCTGATTGTGGCTCATCCTTGAGAGACAGGGTTGGTTACTGAAATGAAACAGAAGGGGGCTTCCAGGACTTGCTGGGACTTCAGCTGCAGGAGATCATGGGGATAGTATCGGGCAGGCCTGGGAAAGTACGAAACCTGGCAGGATGCATCTAGGAAATAGGATGAACCGTTGACCAAATGTAATGACCAGAGGGCTGTGGGAATTTTGCACTTGATTTTAGGTCTTGGTGCTTTCCAAGAGGGCCCCATGTGGCAGGTAGAATAAGGAAGGAGCAGGACTGGGAATATGAGCATGAGGTCACAATGTTTTTAGGGATTTACATGAGATTACATCCATTTGTCATAACCCAGTGGCTAGCATACAGTATGTGCTCCATAACTGGTATTGTTTCTCACAGTTATTATCAGACAAAGAGGATGAGGGGAAAGGGGGCATTTCAAAGACTGAGTCAGAGGGATTGAGAGAGGGAGGGCTGGCGATGAAGGCAGAGGTCATGGACTCAGAGGAAGTAGCCGCACCCCTGGGTGAACACCAAATTGTGGGCATGATGGGGTCTTAAGACCTGTCTGTTCTGGGAAGAAGGGGAAGAGGCACAGGGACATGTAGCCTGTTGTTTGTCTCCAACAAGCTTCACATGGTCAGGAACAATTTCTGGTTGTAGCTAGAGCATGGAGCATAGCTCAGGGCATGTAGTAAGAACTGGTCCTCATTATCATTTTAAGGTCATTTGACCTGCTTTTCAACTGCCAGTTTCTACAGCTTTTTCTTTGCTTGAGGACTTTTTCAGGTTTTTACGTTGCACCCCCCCACCCAATGGAAGACCAGAAGTAAGGGAATGACGTCTCTGAGAAAGAAGTCTTCAATCACCGACTGAATGTGTAATACCCCAGCTTTCTCCCCTCTCTGGTGGGACAAGTCTAAAGCACAAACTATACTCTGACTCTCAGAAGGTACCACAGGGGGACTTGATAACGTACTTGTTGGCTGCCTTTTCTTCCTTGACTAAGGTATTTTCTTCACCTCTCAAATTGCTAGCTCTTGAATTATTATCTGAGGGTCTGCTTCTGAGGACTCTTACCTAAACCAGCGCTCAATAACTAGGTGTTGAATAAATGAATAAACACATGAGCTGGGTCTACCCAGTGTCTCCAGTTTTGCTTTTCTCACTTGTCCCTTCATTCCAGAGGACTCTTGTGCCCAGGGTGGCAAATGGGGTACCCGTAGACTCAGAAACACACCCACCCCATATGTCCCAGGAAACTCAGGCTTTGTTCCCAGTCCTTGCCCTTTGTTTTTTGTGTTACTTCTTTTTTCCAGCATGATCAAGAAGAAAAAAAAAAAACCAAGAGGTTTTCTGCGATAAAGTCACCTCCTTGGACATTCTGCTTGGCAACCCATTTTGCATCATTGAGGACCCTTCCTTCCCTCCTGTTTTTCAGAGGCTGCCTCTTTCCATCTCACATTCTTAATGATAGTTTAGTGGAATCAACCAAGGAACACACCAGACCTCTGTAGCTTTATCTCCAAGAAAGGCTGAGAAGATGGGATAACAGTATCTGTCATGCAAAACAAAAAGAGCCATATGCAGAGAGATGACCAAAGTGGACAGAGAGGATCTGGGTATCCAGGGAATCCAGGTTGCTGCAGAAGCCTTCCTCAGAAAAATTTGTTAAACAACCTCCAAGTCTTGTACAATTAGATGACAACATTTATTTGCAAATAGGAAGGTTGATGGTGACAGCACTATAATTTATGTCTTCAATAAGTGGCTCATGCCCAGCTTCAGAATGGATCCATTGCCATTCAATCTTGCCCCTGGTTTTCACATTTTTGCATTTATATTGGGGATATAAGTGACAAAATAGAGCATGTGACAGGCCAAGTTGTTGTTGGCCTCATTCTCAGATTGCCAATCCTGCTGATTTTTGATAAGATAATTACTTCATTTTGTGTATGTTTCTTGCTTCTCTTACAGCAAATTGTGCAATATTGGGATTGTCTCTGGAGCATTTCTCCTCATGCATTTGCAGAGGAAAGAGTAGGTAGTTATTGCTTTGTTACTTGAGGTTGGAAATTTCCCAGCTAGGCAGGGAAAATTCTAGAACCTCTTGGCTGACATACAACTCCAAGGTCCTGTTAGTTATCTCACATTCAGGTGGTCCAAGTGTCTCCTTAGCATTGCCATCTAACATCACCCTCCTATTGCAGGAAGCATATAACTTATTGTCCAGATGAAAACCTTTTTGAGGATTAAAGGGGGTACTACTAATAATTATCCCAGGATATGTACGTTTGGCAAATTGGGACATATGGACATGCTACATTTTGTGTTTATACATTCCTAGTGATGAGGAACTTCTTTTTTTTTTTTTTTTTTTTTGAGTTGGAGTCTCAAACTGTCGCCCAGACTGGAGTTCAGTGGCCGCTTCCGGCCACCACAACCTCGACCTGCTGGGCTCTGGCGATCCTTCCGG
>NW_007248417.1:79102-93478 GCF_000164805.1 Carlito syrichta
TGTCTCGAACCCGCGGGCTCAGGCAATCCATTCACCTCAGCCTCCCAAAGGCACGGGATTACAGGCTGAGCCACTGAGCCCGGCTAGGAACTTCTTTAACCTGACAAAATATGTATGTCAAAAACCTATAAAGTACCTCATACTTAATGGGGAAACATAAACATTTTTCTTAAGATTAAGAAGACAAGGAGATCTATTCTTACTTTTCTTTTTAATATGATGTTGGAGGTCTTAGCCATTACAGTGAGGGGTGTAAAGATTGGTAAGAAAGAAATTTGCCATTTTTATGGACAACTATGATTGTCTACATAGAAAACCCAAGAAACACTAAAGATAATAATTAGAATTGATAAGAACATTCACTAAACTTGTTGGATATATGAACAATATACAAAAGTCAATTGTATTCTATATCTCTATCTACAATGGTAGCAAAAATTTAACATTCTTAGGAATAAATATAGTGAAAACTGAAATGACTTCTATGAAAGAAAATTCTAACACTTAAAGAAAACCTAGAGAGATATACCATGTTCAATAACATGTAGACTCAATATTGAAGAGATGTTCTTCCCAAATTAGTTGAAGAGTTTGATACGATTCCAGTACAAATCTTAACAAGGTATTTGTAGAACTTCATAGGTTTTATTCTGAATTTTATTTAGAATAATCAAGCACTAAGAAGAGCCAGGACACTTTTGGAGTGGCATAAAGTGAGAATTAAGGTTGGGGATTCACTCTGTCAAACACCAGGATTCGTTAATGAAGTTATGCTAATTAAGAAGGTATATTTTTGTGGGGCTAACAAATGAATGAATAGAACAGAATAGAGAAGCCAGACACACACCTACGTAGTCCTCCTAGTGAAAGAGATGACAGCAGATCAACAAATGGCATGGGGACAATTAATTATCTATATAGAAATAACCAGATTGTCAACTCATACACAGAAATAAATTCTAGGTGAATTAAACTTCTAAAAGCAAAAAGAAAAAATTTAAGACCTTTAAATGAAGATCTAGGAGGTATCTTCATGACCCCAGGGTAGAAAAAAATATATACATATATTTCTTTTTTTAAAATTTGGATACACACAATTTGATTAATTATAATCTTTGGTTTGAGCACACATTCACCATTTTTCCCGGCCTAAATTTGTTATACTTAGCTACTGTTAATAACGCAAAAAGCACCTATGAACATACTGCTTAAAACAAAAACTAGGGCCTTGATACAATAACCTGTATCTAAAAGTATGGCTTCTCTACACCCTGTCTCTTTGCTTCTGCAGTGCAAGAAAATTGTCATTCTGAATCATATATTTATTATTGTTTATTTCTTTCTATACAGTTTTATTCCATTTAAGTTTTTAAAAAGTGTACAATTTTAATTTAGTTGTTATTAATTTAATAATAGGGCATCAAGTTATTCCTAATCTTCTGGGAATTACTTTATTCACCTTATTTTATATTGCTAATTTTTCCATACTATTGTGTCCCTGTAGTTAATTGTTTGACTGTTTTATGATATTCCATGTGTGACTATGCCACAGGTTGTCCATTCTCCCAGCGATGGGCAGGCATTAGGTTGTTTCCAGGAAGTTTGCTTTTGTGAACCATGCTGCTGTTATGAGCATTTTTGCATAGTCTTCTGTTGTACAAATACAAGAGTTTATCTTAAGAGTAGAAAAATATTTCTTAACAAGATAAAAAAGCATTAATTATTGGTAAGTTTGAGTTTATTAATGCAACCTGGAACAGGGACCTCACCAGAACCCAACCATGCTGGCACCCTGATCTTGGACTTCCAGCCTACAGAACTGTGAAAAATAAATTTATGTTGTTTATAAGCCATCCAATCCATGACGATATCATTCAAAATTTTTAAAACATGCAAAAAAAAAAAAAAAAGACCAAATATTGCTTGAGGGATAAATGTATATAGCAAAAAAAAAAGAAGAAATGCATGAGAATGATAAACACCAAATTCATGATTAAAATTACATCTTGGGGATAGAGGCAAGGTTAGAGAGATGCAACTGGGGAGGGGGACATGGAGACTACAGCTATATTCATAAGTTTGATTTCTTAGGCAGGGTAGTAGGTGAATAAATGATTGTTACATTTTAAATATTGCATAATGTATTTAAAAATAACACAGAATAAAAGGGGCTTGAAAGATGAGACAGCTTTCTTGTTGCATGATTCCAAGTCGTTTTATGATGTGTCCACTTAAATCACCTCCCTGTCTAAGCTCATGAACCTGCTCGGGATCTGCAGGAATGACAGTGTCTCCATCATGTGGTTCTTCTTCCCTCATCTCCTTTTCTCCTAGAAGACCAGGAGGCAATAAAGAGATGGAGCTTTCTGTGGATGGGCTCTGTCATCATTTCTTGGGACTCCCGCTCCTATTTGCCCACAAGAGTGTCAGCTGGATTGAATGGTTTGGGAAGTCATGCCAGATGCAAGGATGGCTGGATTTGAGTGGACTTATGCTTCCTACAGGTGAAGAGGCTGCATCCTTGGAGGTCAGGTTGTCCCCTGACTCTCTGGCCCCTCCCTAGCATCACTGTGGGTTGACTCTGTGATGACTGGACATCCAGATCTTTTGACTTCAGGCAAGCTGTTTGTCCTCTTTGAGGTCATTTCCTCATCTGACAATTAGGAATTATAAGCTTCTGCTTTGTGGTGCTCTTTGTGACCAGGAAGAGGGACCTTATCTGTAAAGAACCTGGCAACCTTTCCTATCTCAATGGTCTGCAGAGAGGAAGGTGTAACTTACATTTCCTTCAAAAAACATGCATTCCAATAACAATCCACAGAGTAGATTGGTTCTTTCTTCCCTTTTAAATGATTGCAATATGCTGCTGAATTACACTTAATATTTGCCTTCTTTGTGTTCCTTTGCTACTGATCCCAGAAACTGGTACTTATAAAAAGTCACTGAAGGAAAGGAGGCGGGCAGGAAGTACAAATTTAATCATATTTCTTTCTGAGCTTTCTGCATTGGAGAGGGTTTGCTCATCTCTACTGCCATAATAGTTCTTTCCTTTCTTTCCCAATGTAAATGAAACTTTCTATTTTTCCCTTCTGAACCTTCACACTTTTGTCCAAAGATGTTGCTCTCATGATTGGTCCTGTATATCTAGAATTACAGAATCACTGTGTCAGAAGAATCTTTAGAGGCCACCTCACAATGAAGGAATCTTTCCTATAGCTGAGAGGTGGATATTGGCCTCTGATTGTTTCTGGGGATGGGGAACTCGCTACCTGTAGAGGAAGCAGGATTTTTAATTTATTTTCACAGATTTGGAGAGCCAGGAGATCAGTTCCATGATTAATTGACTGATCCACTTTGGCAAGAATTATCACTTTCATGTGCCTCCATTTTCTCATTTGCAAAATGAGATCATTCTCATAATTATATCTTTTTCATAGGGCTTTTATGAGGGTTAAATGAGAATTTGGGAAAGTATTGAGTACAGTGCCTTATGCATACATAACACATCAACACAACTAAGCTATTGTTGCTATCATAAATGAGCTATTTGTCCACAGATCAAGTAGCAGAGCTGTACCCAACTCAGGTCTCCAGTTTTCTGGTCTGTGGATACCACTTAGCTCTATTCCAATGATAAGGACAGGTGTTTGCCCAGGGAGGTTGAACACTGACATATCTATCATGGTTTCATGCTGCAATGTTGGTAATTTAAAGCTACAGCACTCAGGTCCTCCACAATTACTGGATTCTTCTAAATATCCTTTTGCGGAGACAGACGGGACTGTCATGTTTTTACTTCACGTATGGAATCTGATTATAGGCGTGCTCAAGAGCCTGGGCTGCCTCCAACAGCAAGGTGTAGGCTTTGACAAGGATACTAATTAGGGGCTCAATTTCTTGGGGAGCTTAAAAATAACACATTCAGCCCATTGACAAGGCTTTAGGAGAAACTCCATTCTTAATTGCTGCTGCAAAGAGTAATGTCTGGCTCATGTCACACACATACACACACACACACACACACACACACACACACACACTTCCCCACCAATATTTCTCTTCTGTCCAGTTAAAAATAAAAAATCACAAAAATTTTGCCGTGGAAGTAATTGAAGAATATGTTGGAGTATTATAATAGTCAAATACTGTATCTCTTTTGTCTGAAGGTCCCCCCAGCTCCCAGCACATGAGAGACACCTGATTAAGTGTTCTTTGAATTGAGGTACCAAATAAGATACCTCAGTCCTTCCCTCTGAGATCAGGTAGGTGAGACTGGGAGCTTTCTGTGGGGAGGATCTTACTTTTTCTTTTTATATAAAATTCATCCCCCCCAGTTATAGTAGCAAATGTGTTCATTTAAAAAAATAGGAACTTACCTAAAAGTATGAGTCAGAAACTGAAAATTGTCCCAGGTCTCACAATCAGAGATAACTCTTGCTCACAGTATTACAAAAATCTAGTTATCTTTATAAAAGTAGTCAAGGTAGGATGATGGTACTAATCATGCCACAAGGAAGCATCAAGAGTAGCAGAAACCAAGTCTTTTCCTAAATATTTTACCTATTTTTATCTCATTTAATTCTCACAACCATGTGGCTTATAATATCTCCATTTTACAGATGAGGGGACCTGAATGTGAGAAATTCAAGTAACTTGCCCAAGGTTATACCTCAGGGGGCATGTGTGTGCTCTTAATCACTGTGCCAAATTGAATATGGAAGTTTGAACCCCTTCTTTCAAAACATCATGCCCTGTGCACCTTACTTTCTAAAACAAACATCTGTAAACATGGTGCTAACTGGCTGTTGGATTCTGTAATTGGCAATGGGAGTGGAAGTGCCTATGGCTTAAACACTTTGCAAACTCTTCCACTGTGTCCCAGTGAATGTCTATACCAATGATGTACTTAAATGTATGCTTGATGTTGGATATTTAGGTTTTTAAATTTTTATTATTATAAAAAGCCCTGAAAGGAATATCTTTGAGCTTAAAGCTTTGTGTGCATCTGATCATTTCCCTAGGAAAGATTCCCAGATGTATAAAAATTAAGTCCACGCATTTGGTGCTTTTAAGACACTACCAAGTTGAGTGTCTACCAGCCAGGCAGATGAGTGTTCTGGAGACTTAGTGAGATCATAGACAAAGGTACCGAAGTTTGAGAACTCTAGCCAGAGTGCTGGGACCCGGAAACCCAAGGTGCTGCCTTTAGTTCTTCTGTGGGAAGGGGTCCTTTTCTCTCATTCAAGTCTTTTGAGCTCCCTGAGCAGGCTCCACATCATGGTCAACAGGTGACTTCACTATCACTTGCCATTTGTAATCCAGACCTGTGCATCTCAGGTTGCATAGAACTTTGAGGCAGCTTGGAGCACAACTGTGTCATTTCACTAGGAGATGAAGTAAACTTATGTCGATCTATACTTCCTAACATTTGCTGGCCTGAAGATTTTCTTCATAGTCAGAAATTATCTCAAAAACTCTTTGCGAATCTTTAAATGACTTTTAAAAATAATATTCTTATGTGGTAAAGGCTATAAACATGATTTTTCAGATAAGAAATAATACTAAATCATATATTATGAAAAACAACATTTTAAAACTACATTTACTTAAAATAAGTAAAATTGTAAATAATATTCATAATATAGAAGCAAGTAAGTTTTGGCCTTTTGTCAATTAATAAGTGACAAATGATACATCATAAGGTATGAAAAAGGGTGATTTGTTGGCAAATAGATTAAAAATTGACATTTGCCATCATGTTTGGGTTTGGGATCAAATATATATTTAATGCAACCCAAAATTTGACTACATATTACAGCTGCAGAAATAGATATAATTATTTTCATGACCTGACATTTGGGATGCCAGGAGTTTTGCTTAAAATTAAAACTGTTCTTTTAAAAGTAAATTTAGTGTTTTGTTTCCAAATGACATAAGTGAGAGGGTTTCAGGCTACTCTTTGCAAGGGAGTTTTCACTAATAGCACTCCACAGGCTGCAGGTGGCCTTTATTGTTAATAAATAAAATGTCAATTTGACAGTTACTCTGTTTTCTCTTTAGAAAATGACTTTTGAAGTTGTGGAGACATCTTGACGTGCTCCTTAGCGTTTGGTACAGATTAATGCAATTTCTAATCCAGGTTGAGATGGTCTGGGGTGGTTTGTGCTTCCCAGGTATTCCCACATCCTATGGGGAAAGGACCTTATGTTTGAGGTCCACCCCAAGCTGACCTCTGCTGACTCCTACATAGATGCCCTCGGCTAGCTCTGGAAGGCTCTTGAATCATTCTACCTTAAAGGGAAAACATTTCAGTAATATTTTTACTTTTTACTTTAAATTAGAGCAGACAGTTTTATCACCATAATGACTAAATACTCTGAGATGTGTTTGTGAACTCTGGGAGTTTTGAACCCCTGACGGGAAAACTGATCATCCAGGCAAATGTTTCCTCCAGTCGTTTGCTGGGCAATTTCAGCTTCACTTTGGACTGCGTGTTTCATATAGGATGCCATGGATGGAGGCCAGATTTGTTTCATGGCACCTACTTAGAAACTTATCTGAAGTGGGAGGCATTAACGACTTGGGGTTGGGCACTGGCCTGGGTGTTAGGAACCTGAGTCCTTTCCTCCAGCATGGCTTCTCTCTCTTTTTCTCTGGGGCTCAGTTTCCTCATCTGTAAGACAAAGGCACTGAATTATGTGGTGCTGAATCATAGTTAAGGATTTGGATTCTTTCTTAAGCACAAAATGCCTTTTCTGCCTATCTCATGGCAGAACATTTTTAGGCAGCAATCTGTTCCCTTAGAAAAAATTCCCTAAAGGAAGCGTTTTTATAAGAGTAGCAAACTTTGCTTGGAGAAGGGTTGAGAGAGATGCCAGGTCACCATCCTCACTCTCATTTTCCCTGATGGACAGTGAGCTACTTTTGAGTTGTGAGTTTAGAGGCCTGGGAGTTCTAGAAAATTTTCTTTGTCTTCTTGCTGTTTTTGAAGCTGTCTTTTATGAATCTTCCTTTCCTTCCATAGGGAAGAGAGAGTGCTATGAACTGAATTGTTTTCCCCTAAATCCATATGTTGAAGCTCTGAAGCTCTCTGTAATGATATTTAGAGATGAGGCCTTTGGGAGTTAATTATAAGGTTTAGATGAGGCCTTCCTGGTGGGGTGTGTGCCCTTATAAGAAGAGACCTGGGAGCCCTTTCACTCTGTCTGTGTGAGGACACAGCAACCTTGTGAGGACACAGTGAGAAGGTGGCCCTCAATATACCAGGAAGAGGACTCTCACTAGAAATCAACCACACTGGTGCTGTGATCGAAGACTTCTAGCCTTCAGAACTGTGAGAAGATAAGTTTTTGTTGCTTAAGCTACCACCTGTCTATACTATTTTGTTATGGCAGCCCATGCAGACAGAGAGAGAGAGAGAGAGAGAGAGAGAGAGAGAGAGAGAGAGAAAGAGAGAGAGAGCGAGCTTCACTTTTTAGCAGGGATGAGTTGATGGAGGAAGCAAGAATTAAAATGTATCTCAGATTATGGGCTCTGCTACTTCAGGAACCAGAGCTAGGTCAGCCCTCTGGGGTGAAGGATCTATCCTGGAATCTTCCAGACCCAGGAAGAACTGGTAGCCTTCTCCCTTGGTTTCACACCTGCAACCCCAGTTCTGGCCTCCAGAGGGTGTGGCACTCAAATTCAGGGGTCCTGGCCTGAGCCTGAGGATTTGTGGGGAGTCTTAGAATTCTCTAGCGTTCTCACTGGAGAGGACACCAGGAACCAGGTTAGGTACCTTGCCTGAGTTCTCAGCTGGGGAAATCAACATCTAGAGAAGGGAATTCACCCTGGGCTGCACAGAGACTCAGAAGCAGAGCCTGGGATGGAGCCCAAGTCAACTGGCCTGAGGTTCAGGCCTTTTGTACAACCTGGGTGATGGGACACTAGAGAGGAGGTCTCCTCCAATCTGTCTACCCTCTTTCTCCATCACCTGGTTTATCATAAAGTATTTCAACCTTTGTATCATGCCAAACAATTAAGTAATTAAATTTCCTTGGGCTTGGAGTTCCCAAAATTGAGACATAGCCTTAAGATGATCTTTTAGCCTGACCTCTTCTGATTTCAAAAAATTTGAGGAATCCAGGGGAGGCAGGGTCTTCTGCTACAGATGAGGGAGAGATGAATTTTGCCTGGCAGAGAAGAGGTCCAGGGAAGCTCCCAGAGGAAATGGTGCTTGAGCCTGAATCAAGAGAAGAGCCTGTGAAGGGCAGGGCATTGGGGACAGGGACAGGGGCAGGTGTAGGGGCAGTCTGGTACAAATGGGTGGTGGGAGTCAGGCAGACAGGGAAATGGGTGTGGGGAGGTGGCCATGCCCAGTGGGGAAGGGCACTGCATACTGTGTCAAAGAGGAGACTTTTCCCTTCCGGTGACCGGGAACCATAGAGCAGTGTGGCTTAGAGACATGTGTTCCCTCTGTGTCTGTCCCCAAGGGAATATATCTGCTGGTATTTGGAAAACAGTGGGTTAATAGCTTGAGTGCTGCATCCTCACCTTCACAAACTTCTCCATGACAGGTTGGGTCATAATTCTCCCTAATAAAATAATATGAAGCTCAATTATGCTCCTATTCCCATGTTCCTGGACTTCATTAAGCACAGAGGGATTAAAAACTTGTATAAATTAATCAATGTACCATAATCCTAAAAATTAGAAGATGAGTCCTTGAGGAAGTAATGTAATATGGGCTTTTTAATTAGCAGAGCCCCCGAGATTCATTGCTCTCCCCTGCAAGTCTCCTGTTTATGAATTGTTTTATCCTTTGAAAGGGAAGGCCCCGCAGACTTCCGGCCTGTTAAGGAAACGGTGAAAGCTATGCTAATTCCCCAGGCTGAGGCCCTCCTCGGAATGAGAGCACAGGGACAGAGCCGGCCTTTCCTTTCTCCCCCAACAAGAGATAACTTTGAAAAAGAAATGCAGAAAGAAGAATCCAGAAGGGAAATAAGTTACTTTTCTTCTTCTCACTGGGCATTTATTAAGAGAGTAAGCTGGGCTCGGTGGCTCAGCCTGTAATCCCGTGCCTTTGGGAGGCTGAGTGGATTGCCTGAGCCCGCGGGTTCGTGACCCGCCTGGGCAGGAGAGACCTCAGCTCTACAATAAATCAAAAAATTAGCCGGGCGTGGTAGCGCGTGCCTATAGTTCCAGCTACTTAGAAGGCTGAGGCGGAAGGATCGCCGGAGCCCAGCAGGTCGAGGCTGCGGTGGCCAGGAGTGGCCACTGCACTCCAGTCTGGGTGACAGAGTGAGACTCCAACTCAAAAAAAAAAAAAAAAAAAAAAAAAAAAGTAAATTTTGGAGTCAGGAGGATCTGGGTTTGACTTCTAGTTCTGTAGTCCACTGATTTTGTGAATCTGGGAAAGTCATCTGACCTCTAAAAAATCTTTATTTCCTCATTTGTTTTAGGTCTTTGTAAGAATAATCTTCTGACTTCAAAGGAGAACACCCTATAGACTCAGAAGTTTTCCCAAGAAGTCTCCTCCTTTCCTCTTTCCAATATGGGTCAAATGACTCCTTCCTCCTCAACACGTTCCTGCCTGGCTGGGCTTGGCAGCTTTTTCCTTTCTTGACCCTTCTGTCTTCTTAACTCTCCCCTCACTCTCAACAACCTTGAATGGCGCACAGTCCTTCCATCCTAATACAACCCAACATCGCTCTTCCTTGACCCCACTTCCCCCTCTAGCTACTACCTATTGCCTCTGTCCACTTTTGCAACTTGTACAGTCCTTACCAATTCACACCTTGGTCCACTAGAACTTGGTTTCTGTTCCCAACATGACACACGGCACTTTCCTCATTAAGATCTTCAGTGAGTATCTCACTTGACCTCCTGGCACCAGGGGACTCAGATGAGCCATTCTTCTGGCTCAGAACCCTCTCTGGTTTCCTCCTGGCTCTTTGAACTCTTCTTCTCAGACTCACTTTCCCCTCTTTTATCCCCTGTTGGGGTTTTTCAGGTTTGAGCTCTGCACTCTCCCTAGAGGGCGCTCATCGGCTCCATGGCTGCTTCACGACTTGTGCTCACTGCTCCCTCAGTCCTCTCTGGCTCAGCTCTCTGCTCTGCTCCAGACTTAAGCCCCAAGGCCATTGGTCAGTCTCTTTGACACCTTACCAGCCTTCAGACTTAGTGTGTTCATGATAAAGCCCAATCCCCTCCTCTCCCAAAGATATTTTCTTCTTTAGTCTCAGTCTAGAAAATGGCACTGGCGTTCACTCAATGATCTAGAATCCTCTCTCTCTCTCCTGCATAGGGTCAAGAGCTGAGTGTCTTGGTCCTACTATGTTCCCCTGGCCTAGCACAGAAGCTGAGGCATAGCAGACCCTTGGTGAACATTTTATGGATGGATGGATGAGAGAGAGAGTATGAGAGAGATCAAATGAGCACAACTAGAAATGAAAAAGGCAATGTCACAAGTGACCCTGAAGAACTCAAAAGATTTATTTCCTTTCCCACAAGGATTTGTTGACTCAGTTAACGAATGAAAGTGCACTTGCTTTGAGTCCATCTTGCCTAATGGTTTCTCTCAGAAGTAAGGTAACACTGATTCTGATCTCAGTAATAGTTCCTCAGGCCTCTGCTTGGGAAAGATCTTGCATTTCTCAGCATGATCCCTGCATTCCATGACTTGTTTTGTAGTCTCTGATTTAACAAAGGTTCTCTAGGCCAGAAATCAAAAAGCCTGTGGCGTCCACCCCACCAGTTCATGGAGGACAAGGAGACTCCTAAGGAACTGCAGAATCCAAGCTGTGCTACCTGATGTTGGGCCCCAGGTGGGGACAAATTTCTTTGGTGACCAAGGGCACAGTCACTCCTTGTTTGCATCTGCTCTGGCCCTACTCCCCTGCCTGATCAGTCTTTCCCAGAGACTGCTTTCCAAGAAGTAACCAGCAGCCAGTCACTCACACCTGCAGTGAAGCAGTGGCTCCACTTCCATTTCTTTGCTGCTATTTTTATCCTGGCTCATTTATTGTGTGTGTTTAGGAAAACACAGACACATACATACAACAGCAGTGCTGCCAATATTCACACCTCCTCTCCCTCATAGGATTTTCCCTTGAAGGCTGGTGCTATTGGAGAGCCAGTGGCTGCCTCTGGATTGGACTGAAGACCTAGGGAGGAGCCAGGGAAAGGTGGTCTTTGATGAGAAGTGTCTTCAACATTGGGTGTCAATGTTGAACAGCAGAATGGGAGGCCCATCTGGTTCTTGCATCCTATTGCTAGAGAACCTTCCTCAATTCCTCTTCTGTCTTTTGAGGGAGTCTGGCTCCTGCTTTCTTGCCCACAGGGTTCTGGACAGAAGAAGCAGACCTCCCCTTGGAGAAGATGAAGGGCCCCTTGAGCCCACTGCTGCCTCCTCTCACCAAACTCTGGTAGCAGCACTGCCTGAAGCCTACTGCTGCTTTTAACCAGGCACGGAGAATAGAGTGGGGCACTGGATTAGGGGCCAAGAGTAGTCAAGTCTTCTCTCTGCAGACGAACTCTCCCTGCCTTTATTTCCCTACCAGCTTCCATTGTCATAAAGGTTTTTCTTCCACTGAGACTTGGTTGATCTCATCTTAGCTTTCTAGATGGCCCTGATTCTGTCTTGTGGATCCTTGAGGGCAATGGACAGGGGTGCTTCTTTCCCAAACCAGGACTGGCTCCAGAACTGTGAAGGCAGATTCCTGGAATGCAGAGAGCTGGAACTCAAAAAACTTCCTGGAAACATGCAGGGGGCAGATTCCCAAAAAGGTACTCCTAAAATACTCCTTACCACCACCATGGTACACATACATGTGCATGCACGCACACACATATGCACACATACGTAGTTTGTACATCTAGCACTGCTCAGGAGAGCCAAGCCATTATTGCCCAGTCTTGGTGTTCTGCACACAAATAACCGTGTGACCACAAATCAGCCTGCAGAGCCTAGTCCAGGATTTGCAACAGTCTGCAGAAGTGGCCTGATGGTACAGGCTTCCCAACTTTTTAAAAAATAAAAGATGAAAGTGGTGATGCCATTATAAAGCCCTAATGCTCTAGAGTCAGAAGAGCCAGAAACAACTCACTGTTTTACTTAGAAAATCTGAAACGGTTTCCAACCATTTTTAGGTAGTGGAACTCAGTTTTGAAACAAAAATCCCCTGCAGACAAACTCAATATCTAAAGCACAGAAAAATAAGGTGATGAGTTCAAGGTTGAGATGAGGGTTGTCAGTTTTGCCTGCCCACCCTCTCCTCCCTTAAGCTGGTCTGGGGGTACTTTAAGAAATCTTTGGAGCACAGTTAGACAACCATTGGTCTAATTTAATACAGCCAGCCCACCTTCCTCAGGGGTCCGCTCTGAGGCCCTGAATCCTGAGCCAAGTGACTTTCAAGTATCACAGCAGTTGAAGAAGTGACCCTTAGCCCCATCTCTGAAACCAAATCCCTGTGATGTCCTCTGTGCTGTCCTCTGTACAGATATAGAGGGAGCCTGCTGACACCCACTCAAACTGAAGAACAGAGAAGTCCCCTGAGCCCCTGCTCTAGGGTGGGGTTCTGACAGCTGGGTGATCTCAGGACCCCACTGCCCCTCCCTGTGTTCCCCAGGTAGGAACTGACCTGCTTCCTTGTGATGGAGAAGCCACCACCTCCTGCAGTAATAACCTGAATCTCAATTTGTGTTGGAAACTTTGCAGCCATAGAACAGGGCTCCTTCAGTTTCTCCCAAATTACGCGGACTTTTTCTAGAATTTTGGTATTTGTTTTATCTTCTATAGTGCCAAAGAGAACTATTGTGGATCTCACACTTGTGCCAGGGCCCTTTACAGGTAGTCAATGTCTTTCTGGATTCCTTGAGTTACATGCAGATGACAGTAGTTGGTGGTGAGGCAGGGGGGAGGGGAGGTTACCCAGCATTAGGAGACAGACGAGTTGGTCTCAGGACATTTACAGTGGCATGAGAAATCCATTGTGGATGTCCTGATAAAGTTTATTCTTTATCCATTGCAGCATTTTATAGCGCTGGCCATTTAGACCCCTCCTATTACCAGGGCAACCCAGGATGCTTGCAAAGATGGTATCGGTTTATTATTGTGGCTGGCTCATCATTTTCTGGGCCTCAGAGCTTTCACCCTACTTCCTCGTAGTATAAATTTGGAATTTTATAGACCCCTTGAAAGAATTCAGGATGTACCCAAAATCTTAGTAAAGGACTGTTTTTAGGGAATTCTCATGTCTAGAATCAACAAACAAGAAGTATACTCAAATTATATAGACTCTGCCTGCCAACTAGGGAACATGTTCTAAGACACATGGGAGCTCTGGGTATTACTGGGACTTGCTGCTTGATACATCAGGAAGTGTACTTTGACAGAGGGGTGAAGCCTTTCCTTATGGCAGAGCAAGAAGCATTAATTAGAGCCACTATAGCTACAGATTCCTACTAATTTTTTCAACTTACTCTGGCCCAGTAAAAGTCACCCTCAACCACTATTGGGATACTAGCGAGCAGAGCCTTTTTCTGAGTTTGTGGGTGGGTGCTCTGTGACCCAAAGTGCCAATACCTCACAGAAGACCAGGTCACCAGATGAGAACATCAGTACTGGCTGTGGAGGCTGCCGGTATGCGCTTCCTCCTCCCATGGCTCCCTCTGGTGCTCTTGATCCTTGTTAGGGGATATAGGTTGCTATAATGATAGGAAGGGAGTTAACCTGGGGATGTTATAAAAGAGAGAGGGACTTTTGATATCATGCAACCGTTGTCCCAATTTCCTCCTTAGACATGGGCTTCAGGCCGTCTGCTGCTCATCCCTGTTTGGCTGGTGGGCAGCAAGAACTAAAAGAGGCTTCCAAGCTGCTGAAAGCCACATGTGTCTTTATTTTGTGACATTTCCCTGGTGGTCTCTGGGGCTACACATTTCCCTGGTGGTCTCTGGGGTTACACATGCTGGCGGGGAGTCCTTGTCATGGTAATGTGGGCTTGGGGCTCAATCTCTTAGAGGTGAGATCTGCTTGAGTGGGAAAGGTTTATTTTGCTGAATGCAGAGGCTGCAGTGCATGGGCTGGTCTCCTCTCAGGAGACTTGCCCTGCTGCCTCTTTGCTTTTTAAGAAGCAAGAGGGGCCTCTTCCAAAGGCAGGGGTTGGGGAGCCCTTGGGCATCTCCCAGGTGCTGAAGAGTGAGGTCAGAGTGATGAGGTTACCCATTCCCACTGGAATCCTGAGAAGGAGGTAAAGATGCAGAAGCCATCTTTCTCACCCACAAGCTCATAAGCCCTTTCTTTTATTTTTTATTTTCTTTTATTTTTTTGAGTTGGAGTCTCACTCTGTCACCCAGACTGGAGTGCAGTGGCCGCTCCCAGCCACCGCAGCCTCGACC
>NW_007248417.1:93542-117435 GCF_000164805.1 Carlito syrichta
AACTCTCCTCCTCCTCCTCCTTCCCCTCCCCTCCCTACCTTCATCCCTCTCTCCCTGCCTCCCTCCCCTCCTCCTCCTCCTCTTTCCCTTCTTCCCTCCCTCCCCTCCTCTGTCTCCTCCCTTCCCTCCTCTCTTTTCTTCCCTCCCTTCCTCCCTCCCCACCTTTCTCCTTCCCTTCCATTCTTCCTATTTCTCTTTCCCCTCCAAACAACTTTTTTTGTTGAAAACCTACTAAGGGGCAGGTCTCCATGACAAGTACTCAGGATGCAATGATGTATAAGTTGTAGGCCCTGCCTGGAAGGAATCTACAGTCTAGAGTGGAGGATTCTAGTCTCATGATGATAACACACTTTGAATTCTGCAGAGGAGGCTGCGTGTGGCGTATGAATACAGAGGAATGGACAGATGTCTGGCCCTGGGGGAGTTAGAGTAGCCCCTTGGAGAAGCTGGCCCAGGAGCTGCACCTTGAGGGAAGAGATTTCCAAGTAGAGAAGGGACAGGGTACCTGGCAGAGGATCTGACATGTGCAAAGCCAGAGGACAGACTGGGTGACTCCTGTCAGCTTTTCTGTATTAGTCACCAAGGCTGATTGTAATGACAGAGTTGGGGCCTCCCTGTCATCCTCCTTTTCCTGTTTTGAGGGCTTCCCTGTTATGGGCCAGTTCTAAACTGTCCTCCACTGTGGGTCCCCTGACTTTCAGGCCTGGTGAATTGCCTGACCTCTTCCTCACTAGTACAAGGCTTGCCTTCAGGGTCTTGAGCACAAGTGGGTTTTGGAGTTGTAGTGCATGATGCCAGAAGTACAACCATCTAAAACAAAGGTCAGGTGGCTGGCTACAGCATTCCCAATCTTAAGCAGGTATAATGTTAAAAAGAACCCAGGGGAGACAAAGTTTCCAGTTTTCTAAGTTCTTTTTAACCTCTCCAGGACCTGAAATAATTTAGGGAGGGTGGCTTCTTTGCCAGCTAATCTTAGAGGCCTCCAAGACAGAAGGCCTTGGAGACAGGACCCTAGGAGCTGAGGTTAAGGTGAGGTTAAGATGAAGGCTGAGGTTCATAGACAAAGCACACCTGTTGGAATTCATATGCAGGCTGAACCCAGAATTTGGGATTCTTGAGGTTTGTTATAGGCCCCCAAGGAGTCTGGCCACAGCCTATTTGGGATGTGAAGGATGAGATAAAAACTGGAATAATCAAGGGCAAGGTTGTCTTTCCCCCCTCAGCCTTCCCTTTGGAAGTGGTCAGTCTCGGGGGCTGGGTTGGGAGGCAGAGGGGTTTAGTGGGAAGTCATCATGTTTGTCCTTCTAACCTTTTCTGAAAATGTCTTTCCTGGGGTCAAGTTTGAACTGAGGACTTAGTTACCAAGCTCTTGAGGTGTGGGTCACACCAGTTAGTGTAATAGCTTCACAGCCTTTATCTGAATCCACATCCTTCCAGGCCCCCTGGGTAGGGCTGGACAGAGCCTGGCTCCCGGCTACTATCCCTCTCCACTGCTCACATAATAGGACACCAGGTCTAAGATAATGCTTGCACCAAACTTCCTCCCCATTCTTGCCTCCTGCTTCAGCCTCATGAGCTCTCACACCCCCTTCTGGGATATCCTGTCCAGCTAGGAGTGCCCTTCCCCAGCGCTGTCTGCTGTATGCTGCAACTCATATGTTGTCTCCGTGAGAAACCTTTCCCCCCTCAGCTCCCCTTCATCAACCCTCTCTTAGAGGGAGGTATCTTACTTGCTTCCATTGCAAGACCCTGGGGGCCAGGAAGGCAGCACTAATGTTCCTTCATCTAGCCTATGCGGGTACGGTGACTGAGTGAGTGGTTGGGTAGACCCAGCAGCTGTGCTGCCCGCCAAGCTGTGGCCTGCTCTTCACTATGCATGTTCAAGGACATACCCTATTACATCCAGAGACCCAAAAATACTTCATCAAACATTACCTTACCATTTATAACAACTAAAAATAAAATTAAACAATATTATTTTAACTTCTAAACTATGTATATGAAGGGCTATTGCAGAATTAAAAAAAGACACTTTCATTTGAAAAAAAGTCAGACATTTATTCTAGTACCCAGTTTAAGGTCAGGCAGAGAGACCCACATGGGGATGCAGAAAATCGTCGTGGCTAAGAGCTCAGACTTTGGAGTTTGTCAGGACTGGCCTGGAATTCCTGCTCTGATAGGCTGTGGGCTTTAGTCAAGTCACTGTCCTTTCCTGAGCCTGCTTCATTATCCAACATGGAGAGAATAATGTCTGTCTCACTGGGAAGCTGTGAGGCCTGAATCAGACACCATACATAAAGTGCTTGGCACAGCACCTGGTATGGAATGGAAGCCTACTAAATGGTAGCTATTATTATTAATAATAAATGTAGGTGGGCGGAATGCAGAGATGAATGAACGTCTGGGCAACTTTCAGCCAAATGTGCACGATTAATGCTTACGCCCTCCCATCCTGGCCCAAGTAAAACCCACAAAAGATTTAAAATTATCCATTAGCTGTTGCTAACTTTCTTTCACAACAAGATATTACACAGCCATGCCCAGGGCTCCTTTGTAACCTGGGCATGGGGATGGGTTAATAACACCCCACTCTGCTTCTGGGCTGCAAAAACAAGAGGCACCCCTCACCGCATCCGCAAATTCCTTCTCTGCTTGCCACGTGCGTCCCGTGGAAAAGGGAGGCGCACCTGTGTTAGCGGCATGCCGAGAGGCATTTTCCCCGTGGTTGCCTGGATGATTTTGTCTCGACACCTGCAAACAGCCTTCTTTTTTTCCTCCTCTCCAAATCAAAGCCTTTGATTTCCTTGCAGGAGGACAAGGAGAGAGCTGGGCAATTAGACACTCAGCTGGCCCCTCTTGGAGGCAGGAGCTGTTTTTAGCTCTGCCTCTCAGGCAGGCAGGCAGGCCTGGCCTTGGGGTCTGGACCCAGCCTGGCAAATTAATCCAGCAGAGGACGGTCAGGGCACAGTAGCGCTTGCCTGGGTGGGTGGGGAAGCACTCCCTCTGTGCCCGAATTGAGGTACTATCTCATGTTCTCTCTTATTTTGCTGTAAGTGACAGAGTTTCCCCCACAAATATGCACTGCCTTTGTCCAGATGCTCTTTGTCAAATGACCCAGTGGAATCAAAACCAATAAACTCTGCCTTCATATACTCGTAGTGCAAAATAAACACATTTTTGAATCTGAAACTGCCTGCCCGTGTGAGAATTAAGAGAGTGTGGACAATGCAGAGGTTTGGAGCAGGGGAGGAGTCTTGAAGCTTCCAGGAGGAGAGAAAAGGTTTTCTTAACTGTCATGTACAAGTTGGGGCTGCTCCTGGGGACCTGTGATAGGCAGGAGACTGGGTGGTTTGGGCGCAATGGGTACGTTTTACATTTTAAGCAAGAGGGTCTGTTTCTGGAGGCAAATGGGCTCCAGGCTGATACAATCTGTTGGCGAAAATAACTCTGGATCTGGATCTAACGAAGACTATAAAAGAGAAGCTCAGAGACTTGTTTTCCAGCCTTGTGGGAGTTGGGGTGTTTTAAATGAAGGGCAGATGTAGCCTGAGGCCAAAATTCACCTCCCCCAGTCCTGCTGTAACCTTATTAAAGAATAAAAATAAAGGCAGGACTTTTATGGTAAGAAAGAAAAGGCATGACAGGGCGGCTTCCCCTGGCTAGAGAGGGGTTCTGGGGACACACATGAGGGATGGGGGATCATGTCTCTTGGCAAGGGTGTCCGTGGGGCCCTGGGCAGGTGGGGGGACTCTGGACAGGTTGGAAGAGGCCCTGATCTGTCAGGGCTGGGGTTGGAGCAGGGCAGGAGAGGGCTCTCAGTTAGTGCTGTGTCTTCGGTCAGGTCAGTGCCCCACACCACCCTTGCCAGGCCTGTCCTCCCCCAACAACTCTGGCTTTGTGACTTTGTGTGGAAAGGGACTGAAGTGGGAGTCTTTGCTTTCTAAGGTGGCACAGCACCTCGCCCCTGGGAGGGGCTCAGACTGTTCTGCTGGTGACCAAAAGGAAAAGCACATGCTCCTTGCAGTACAAGCTCCTTACCTTGAAGCAGTCACGGGAGCGGCTTACCATACTTCCAGTTGGGGTGGTAGAGGCACCCCAGATTGAGTAAGCACCTCACGTACACCTGTGACCATCTGACAGCTCAGCTCTCCTTTCTGCACCTTGGGTCCTCTTTGGGATGATGGATTCCCCCAACCCACTTTGAAAAGCTGCGCAGGGAGATAACACAGGTGAAGTGCCTGGACCTTAGCCTAACCCTCTCAGCTGCAGGTGAACATGGCAAGCCCTGGGGTAGGAATGGGAGTGAGGAAGGGTCTCATTCCTATTTCTGGAAGGACCCAGCTCCTTGGACAGTGAATGTGGTAAGAGTTTGAGCAGGCATTAGGACTGGGCTTGGGGATGGGGGTCAGTGAAGGGTTCTTGCACTACTTAGGAGCTAGAGTATGGGCAGGGAAACTGAGGCAGGATGTAAGAATGGCATCACAAGTGAGCTGAGGGAAAGAAGCCTGCTGCTTGGGACTGCTGAGGTAGGGTCTTACCATGAAAGTGTGGGGTCAAGTTGGGGGCATGGGAACCAGGAGGGAGGGGCCAGAGAGGTATGGTGAAGGATGATGGTGGTGGTGATGGGGAAATGTTTTATCCTGTCTGGCTTTAATTCTTCCAACACTCCCCTCACTCCCAAACTGGTCTTCTGGCTCCAGTCTTTCCGGCTGCAATGTGTTTCCCAGAAGGCAGCCAGAGTGGTCTGTGTAAATCACCAGTCTGACCCCGCCACTGTCCCTCCCTCCAATTTCTCCCATAGCTCCCATGTACTTCTGGGGGAGAGTCCAAACTCCTTAACACATTAAACAAAGCCATCTGCAATCTCTAATGTGCTTTCTCTTCTCTCACCCCTCCATCCTGGGGTCTAGCTTGGAGCCCAAAAGAGGACCTTTACATGTCTGCATATTGTCATAGCCACTGTCACAACCACCTGATTCCCTCGGTCTACCCCAAGACACTTACATCTTTGATGGACAATTACATATCCAAGATGACTTCAGACCTCATAGAACCAGCACCTCTATGCCTCAGGGCTTTCTCTGCTCTTAGGAAAATGCTATGTCTGCCTATAGGGTGGGAGATGTCCCAAAGCCACCCCATCCAGCGAGAAAGAGAAATTGGAGAATATCCAGCTTCCAAGGGCCTCAGTAGGATAATTCCCATGGATGCTCCATACAATTTTTCAGAGGATCCCCATAGGGATTGTGTCTGGAGCCCCCACAGTGACCCACTCATTCATACATTCATTCCACTGCCCTCTACCTTGTCCTGCTTCCCCAATCCCTCATGAGCTTCCTGAATCACTTTCCAAATATTGACTCATACCCAGCCTCTTACCTCTTACCCAAGCCAGGACACACATGCTGTTCCTTCTGCCTGGAATGCTAATTTTTCTGCCTGCTAATGGCATCCCTGAGTAACCTTCCCTGAGATGAGAAGGCTCCCTTCTCTGTGCTCCCAAGGATCTGGCTCTGTCCTCTGGCCAACTTGCTGGTTGGCATAGCCTGTCTACTTCTCTGCATGAGCCATGAGGTTGTGGGGCCCCCTCAGCATAAGGAATGCTACATTAGAGTCTCAGGTAGTCAGTGGCTGGCACAGTGCCTGGCACAAAGTAGGGATTCAGCTGATACATGCTCAGGATCCAACATAATGAGCACTTGCAGGTGTTAGTGATCTGGGGTGGCGAACAATAGCCAACAGTGTTTTCTATGTTTCAAAGACTCTTCCTTCCTCAGCCAAAATATTTAACATTTTTTTTTGAATCCTGCCTTGCATTTGTGTAGTGTGAGGGCTTCTCAAAGTGCCTTTGTGTGTGAGGCTGGGTGGGGCTCACCTAAACCCTGCAAAGAAAAGATAGCATTGCCCCATATGAAGATAAGGCCTTTGAGGCACGGAGGTTAGTTGACTGATCCAAGAAATAACCCAAAGGTGAAGATTGTAGTCCAGAGAGGTTAGGTATATGGCCCAGACACATAGCACAGAGCCAGAAGGAGGGAGTTCACCAAGCCCAGACCTGTCTCCAGTATCTTCTTTCTTTCCCCTTATCAACTACATAGAAGGCCTGCTGTTCTCAGGGGGCTCTATGTGTGGGCCCACCCTTCCACTCCTCACTCCATTTTCATAAGGACCCTCTGAGTTTGGGAGTGCAGCTTTCCAGAAACTGAGGAAACCGAGGCTCTTAGAGGCCAAGCTTTGCCTCCAGGTCAGTCTGACTTGAGTCCAGTGCTTTTTTTCTAGCGTCAGCCCATTCCTTCTCCCTAAACTTTCCCATATTTTGTGCCCTGGGGCAGACAGCACGGGAGAGGAGTATTTCAGGGATGTATCTGTCGAGGATTTAAAGGCAGATGCTGATCGTAAACTTTGAGTTCTTGTGTCTGTAGGGTTCAGGGTTCCACGTAGAGGTTCAGATGCTGGGCCGGACCAGCGGTGGAAAGCAGCTATTTGCTGCTGGCTCGGGCTACGTGAATAGTTACGTCTCAGATTTACAAGAGTCTTCTTAGTAGAAGGAGGAGGAGGAGGAAAAGGAAAGAGAGAGGAGATGGAAGAAGGAAGTTGTCAGAGGAGGGTGGATAGGAGAAAGTGCTTCTCTTGAGGCTCAGGGTAAGGACTTCTCTCTTCTCTGTCCAGCCTGTGCCAGATCAGCCCTAAGAGTTTTCTAGGAACAACTCCACATATCTTCATTTGCCTTTTGAGAGGTGGGGAAGCAGGTGGGGAAGGCCAGACAATGGCCCAAGTTAAGAAAGATCTTTCCTCATTTCCAGCTTGACAGAACTTGGCTACTCCTGCCTCTCCCCCACATTCCACATCCCACCAAGTCCTCAGTTCTGCCTCTTAAATAGTCTGTTCCCTTTGCTTCTTTCCACATCACTTCCCAGTTCAGGCCCCATCAACCCTTACCTGGGACACAGCAGCAGCCTCCTTGCTGTGTCTCTACATCCCCCAACCCCGTCCCAAAATGTACATTCTCCATATTGGCCCCGGAATGACACCCTCGAAAGTGCAAACATGACCATGTCCTCTTCCTGCTTAAACTCTTCTGTAGCTTCCTATGACGAGTGTACACTTCTCTACAGTTGTGGGCTGGCAAACTGGCTGGGAAATGAAAGTTCTGATTTATGGTGTTTGCTGTTTGCCATGGCTGATGTTAAGATATCGATGGTTTTGCCTGGTGACACTTTTGAGTATTTCACATTGGCTCTCCTTGAGTGGTGGGAGGTGGTTCTAGGGTACCATGATATCAAGTTGCCCAGGGGCCTGGCACTGTGATAAGAATTTTATCTTTGCCCTTGTCCTTCCCCTGCCTGGTATGCCTTCTCTTCTTGTCTGTGTTTATCCAAATCTTCCCTATTCCCGGTCCCACTTTCAGTCTCACTTGTTCCAGTATGCCTCTGCAGACTGGCTCCCGTTACGCTAGTCTTTGGAAATACTCCCATCCACACAGATATGCCTTCTTTTCCTGCAGGATCTCAAGGCGTCTCTTGGGGAGGAAGGTCCATTTCAGAGGCCCAGCGTCCAGTTGTGAATTCAAGGTGCTATTAATACTTGTCAGCATCAGGCCATTCCAGTAAGTGTTGACTGAGCACCGACAATGCAGTCAGTCTAGTGGGGAAACAGAAGTGCCAGCCTTGAGGACTGCTCTTGGAAACCCAGGGAACCAGTGCTGGGTTTTGTGCATCAGGAGATGGACGCCACAGTCAGCAGCCCCAGCCCCTCCTCATGATGCAGGCCTCTGTCTGGACCTGATTCTCCTTCTAGTTTGTGTCTTCCTCTTCACCACTCTGGGTGGAGGCTGTTTATCCAGATTAGCAGATGATGTGCCAATTAATAAGAAAAATAAAAAGGATGACTCAGAGGGGAATTTTCAAGGTCAGTATGTGCCCTTCTGTTGAGAGTTCACCCTGAGGAGAAGGGAAAGGAGAAGTATGGCCACTTTTCCTACCTAGTACCTAAATGGGCAGAGTCCTTTCAGACTCTGTTCGAAACCTGTCACTCACACTCCAAAATTTCACCACCTCTGGCTTCTCACCATGAAAAGACTGAACCTTTCACATCAAAACAAAATGAAATTTATCCCAATCTTTTGGCAAAATCCAAAAGCTCAATGATACCCAGTGCTGTTGAGACTGTTGTAAAAATGGCACTCTTGTTGTTATCAGTGGGAGAGGAAATTGGCCCAATCTTCTTTTTGGATAGTACTTTGGTGTTGTCTAGAAAAAATTTTTACATATGAGTAATCTGTAAAATTTATGTAAATGCTAGTGTAAGTACATTAAAGATATAGATAAGAATAGGTATGTACATGGATATAAATAAGAGCAAAAAATTAGAAATAACCTAAATTGTTATCAATAGGACATTGGCTGAATCAAGAGCAACATACATGTAAAATGCAACTTTTTTTTAGTTTAGATAAGTGTGGTAGATTTGAAAGTGATGATTTGGAAGACTGTCTGCTGTATATTGGTATGTGGGACTGAAGCAAGTTGTAGGACATTGCTGATGTCCCTGGAGCAGGAGCCATGACATTTGTTCACATCTGGATCCCCGACGCTTGGTACAGAGCTGCCTTACCCCAGGAAGTGCTCTGTAACTGTGACTATTCTTATCATTGACAACAGACCATCAATGCATGTTTGATGAGGGGTTGGGGCTCCTGCATCATGAGGAGGGGCTGGGGCTGCTGACTGTGGCGTCCATCTCCTGATGCACAAAACCCAGCACTGGTTCCCTGGGTTTCCAAGAGCAGTCCTCAAGGCTGGCACTTCTGTTTCCCCACTAGACTGACTGCATGTTTGATGAATGAATTCCACTTTGTAAAATCCTATGTAGCAACATAGAAAAAAATGGGAAGGAACACCATGAAAATATTGATAGACTTTACCTGTGTTTAAAGTAGGATTGGCAGGGTGGGAATGAGACACTCACTTATATTTTGGTCATTTCTACAGTGTTTGGATTTGGTATGTTTGTGTTATTTTTGCATTTACATTAAAATCAAACAGAAGTGGAAAAAAGATCCCTTCAGCTTCTTTTCCCTATAACCACGCTAGAGTGTTTGCTATGAATACCCCCAACACACACACGGGCCTTTGTAGACCTGGAGGCCAAGCCTGCTTCTGTTGCTTCCTCCCTGGTGAACAGTGGACAGCAGGAGCTCCTCTCAGGTGGTAGTGGAGCAAATCCTGTGCACTATGTGTTCAGTGCCGCTCTTAGCACATAGAGATCACCCATCACTTTTCACGTCTCCCAAACCTTCATTCACTGACTCTTTCACTCACCTTTTTTCACCCCAGGGCCTTTGCTCTAGTTCATCAGAAAATCATTAGTTCCTGAAACACACCCAGAGATGAAAACCTCAGGAAGATTCATCTCAACTCTGTCATTTTGTGGTAACTAGGGCTTAGAGAGATTAAGTGACTTACCCAATGTCACACAGCTTTTTCTTCCACACAGTGGACGAGATGGTATCTGTACTGAGGCTCAAAGCCATGTGCTTTCATTGCATTACACCGCTTGGTAGTGATTTAATGATTTAATGTTGTGTCATCCCAAGAGAACTTCTAGGGGCAGAGAAGTCTTACCCCAAGGGGAAGGAGTCTTTAGAGGGATTCTTAAAAATAATCTGTCAGAGGCCAACATGTCTAGGCTCACTCCATCCTGCTCTGGGAGAGGAAGGGGCCAATCTCAAGACGTGCATTCACATTCTTCTGGGCTCAGGGATTCTCCCTCCCCACCATCCCTCTCCAGTTGCATACCTATCTGACCAACCTCCCAGTAAAGAAATCTTTTTTTGGTCACCACAAACCTCAGAGCCCCTCAGACCTGGGTTGAAAATTCTAATTAATTGTGAGCCTTAAGTATGTGTCTGCAAACTGGGAACAGTGAGACCTCCCTGTCAGATTCATTTTGAGAATGAAGTGAAATAGTTACACAACTGGCTGACGTAGAGTCTGGTACCTCATGGACTGGCTGGTTGGATGATAGACAAATTTGGATCTGTTTGAGCCAGTGGCTACCTGCTATGCATGCTGGTGTTCCATAACTTGGGGATAGCACAAGAAAGCAATGCTTTTCTCTACTGTCTCAAGGTCAGTGTAGTTGCTTGAGGACCATTCCAGAGGTCCCTAAAATATATATGGGAGTAGGTCGTTGAGTGTTTAAAACCATAGTCTTTGGAGCCTTTGGGTACTGAGAACGTGTCCCAGATCTATCATTTTCGAAGGATACGATCTTGGGCAAGTTCCTTGAATTTGGGGACTCCCTTTCCTCATTTGTAAAATTGGGCTAATAGTAACATCTATCTGGTTGTGAGTATTAACTGAAATAATAGAGAGAAGGCACTTAGCTCAATGCCTGATGTGTGATAAATACCAGGTAAATGCTAGCTTCTTTTAATATTTTATCATTGTTATGGCTTTTACTTTTATGGTGTAGCAGCCATTTGTACTATTCACCAAAGATTTCCTGCTTGTCTCTGGGCAAATGAAAGGATTATATTTCTCTAGCCCACTGAAGTTAGGTTTGGTCTCTGACTTGCCTGGGGCCAAGGAAATGTGGGAAAAGTGCATGTCTCTCAGAGTAGAAGCTCTAAGAGTCAGAGTGCAATTTGTCACTTGCCTTTCTTCTGCCACAGTGACTAAGGTGGTAGAAACTCTGCCCTGAACATATAGTGCAAGTGACAAACCCTTTGTGGGATAGGTCACTGGGTCAGTTGTTACAGCAGCACCACTTGGCCTATCCTGACTGATACATGCAGGTGACCCCAACTTGGCAAGATGATGGGTGATAAGTGACTGCTTTGTTGTGTGAAGAGGGAGAGAGCTCATGTTTGTCAAATGGCGTGATTAAAGCTCATCGGTACCCTCCTTCCCCAGAATGGAAGAGTTGGGTTGTGTGTGGGCTGTTCCACAGATCGGGGACCAGATTGCAGCTGTGCATTTCCTCTTTGGAACCAGCTGGTCCTCTGTCTGAACTTCCCGCATCTATTTCTCTGTGAAGAGTGGGCTGTCCATGCTTTTTTGCTGTGTGAAACTCCAAGTGACTTCCAATGATTGATCTCTGCTCAGGAGGATTTTAAAATAGCCCTCCCTGTAGGTGGCCCTGGTGAAAACTCCCCTCCGTTGCTGCCTGTCAAATCCCCTAGCAGCCTCCTGGGGTGAAGTCACAGAGAAGGGGCCCTGGACTGAAACACCACCCCTTCAGGGCGACTTCCTCCTTTACTAGGGAATCACATGAGAAAGAAGACTGAAAACCCAGGTGCCCCTAAACAAGCTAATATTTTAACTCACACTCACTTATATCACAGTATAAGTGACAGATACAAAGTTATACAACCCCAGACTGAAATACCAACTATGTTGTTGGTGTTGAGTAGCAAGATGAGATGCCTAAAAGCTAAGAGGTAGAACGGAATGGGATAGAAAGGGACACTGAAGAAGAACATTGTGGAGATGGGGTGGAATGGGCACTAAGTTAAACTTCCTCTGGGAGGTGATGCAAGGGCTTGACGTGAGACTACCTGGGCTCAAAACATGCTCCTGCTGCTTAGCAGCTGCATGATCGTCTGGGAAAAGGTGGATCATTTTGAGGCTAAGAGAGTATAATTGGCTCTGTTTATGAGATATGCAAATGCCTGTGCAGGGCCTCAAGTGGGGACCCAGAATGCCACTCCCATCTGAATGCCTTAACCTGGGGCCCCCTAAACCCATTAGCATCAATACCAGGAGCTATCTTTTCTTTGTTTCACTTCAGGGTAAAATTAAATTGAACTCAGTTGCATATTTACTGGGTTCTTACTATGCAAGGGCCCTGGACTGGGTATTGTAGAGCAGTAAGAAAAGGTACTGCTGGGATAACTTTTCAGAGACCACAGGGGAGAGCTCAGGGTTAGAGGACAGGGTATCTGGTCTGGGAAGGTCATTTCCTGTCTCCAGGACTCAAATCCATCTGAAACATCTTCACCATATACTAGGGGGACTAAACGAAAGGCCAAGGGTGAAAAAGGGCCTGGTGAAGGCCATTTGTGTAAACCATGAAAGTTTTAATGACTTGAGTCAATGGTGTCCAAGGAAGGCCATCCCTGATTGTGTCCCAGGTCCCTGTTTTCCAACTTGATCAGAGGCATTTGATTAGACTTGGTTTGTCTTGGGGAACCTGGGCAGCTCTCCAGCACATTTCCTTGGAAGAGAGGGGGTCGTTGCTTCCATCCATTGAAGGATTCTCCAGCTAAAGCCAGCTCTCCACATTCTCATTGTGGGGAACTGTATTCTGCTCGAAGAAATGCAAACCATCTGGCCGGGGTGGCCGTGTGCCAGAGATTATCTTCAGTGTGCTAACAGCAGCGATTCAGAGGGTGGTAGGGATGATGTGTTTTAAATCTCCACAAGGAGGTGGTGCAAATGGTTAGATTCCAGCAGACCTCAGAGTGTTCCCCAAGAATTTAGAAAGAATTCTAATTTAAAAAATTTTGCAGTTTCTTAGCCCAGATGCCCCTGTTGAGCATCCTGATTATTTCTTTCTTGAGTTTTTCTTTTAAAAAATGAAGTCATTGTGGTTTTAGCTTCAAAGATGACCTGATTTAGTTGCCAATTGCAAACTTCCTAGCAGAGTTGGGGGGGGCTTTCCCCTTCTGGCCTAGAGCTTTTGGGGTGGCTGGGGGCAAGGCTATCAGAGTGCCAGAGCGTGGCTTTCCTTTCTGGGACGACATCTTGGCTGAAGAGTGCAAATCACTGGTTAATCTCATGCCAACACATTAGTGAGGCCCACTTAGAGCTAGTGTGGTGCTTGATAACAGGGGCATCAAAGTCACTACCAGTAGATGATGACCAAAGAGAGATGAGGAAAGACACTTTTAATGACATGGCAACATGGGGGAAACATTCCCAAACCTGTTGGGATGAGGCTGGTGGAGAGGCACTGGAGCAGGTCTTTAAAAATGGTTTGGAGGCTGTAGTTGTAGGCAGGGCAGGTAGACATTTCAGCAGAGGAGGCAGAGTGATAAAGACTGAGAGGCCTGAACTTAGTGTATGGAGAAGAGGCCAGTGGTGAAGGGGTGTATATAAGGCCGAGGAAGGGGATGGAGGCCAGAATGGGAAGGCCTGAAACACCAACGAAGGGGCGGATGCTATCAAACCTGCCTTTGGGAAAGATCTGTTTGAACGCCCCATGGGATGAGAAGTTCACTACCTCTTGGGCAGCCAATTCCACCTTCAGCTCTGTCCAATAAAAGCCCTTCCTGAGAGCAAGGTAATGCCTGCCATTTGCCTTAGAGGTACCTGAAAGATAAACCTATGCCATACTAGTCCCTTCCATTGTTGTTTTTGTCCTTGGTAGAGTGATAGGCAGTTGGGGTGAGCATGATAACTTCCTTATACAGTGATCATTTCAGAGGTTAGGCATGTGCCAGTGGAACTTTCTGTTAATGACCTGGGGTTGGTCTGCTATAGGGAATATCCTCTGAATTCATCTCCATGGTTTGCCTGGGTCTAAGAGCATGGGGCTTTGTGTTCGACAGTCTTGATTTTGAATCCTATCTCAGACCCTGTGTAGCTTCCTGGCCTTGAATAAGTGGTTTTCTTCTCAGAGTCTAGTTTCTTTAGACTGCCATGAGGGTTAATGTAAATGCAGATAGTACACAAAAATCACTCCACTCTGAAGAGGCCCCTCTCTTCCCAGGCAGCTGAGGGGGAGTTTTGGAAGATTCTTGGGCAGTGCTGTCATTGAGAAGATTCCAGAGCCCCTGACCTCTTTTCAGTCCTCTGACTCCCCTGGGAACCTATTTATGTGTTTTCTGATTAAAACAGGCCACTTGAGAAATATTTGCTCCTGTTTCTACGATTGTGTCTGTTTAAGGGCGACATTCTTGGTTAATTTTCTGTTGGTTTAGGATTTTGAGCTATGCATATTGTGGGTTTGGGATACGTGTGAAATATGCATTTTGTAGGCTGCTTTGGTCTGTTTTTAGACAATTCAAATATTTTGATACTGCTTTCCCTCTCTTGCCTGTGTTTGGGGGCCCTGTGATTTGTTCTCCCTGAGCCTCTGACTCTGATTCTCTAAGCCCTGAATGTCTGCTGGGGTCAGCCTGGCAGGTCACGTGCCTGACCGGGAATCTAGAGCCACCCCCAACATTAGAGAAGGGAGACTCCTTGGGGAGTGTACACAGCCAGTTTACACCCCTCCTGTCCTGGATGAGGAGCTGGAGGCCCAGAGGCTGGGGTGGGAGTGGGGGCTTCTCTAAAGTCAGAGAGCAAATGAGTGGCAGAGTGGGTTGACAATTCAACTCCCTGTCTGGCTCCATGTGGAGCCATGGATTGTGTGAGCATTTGCTCCTTGTGGCTACGCTTCTTCCTGAGACCTGTATATCCTTCTGTGGGTCCACAACTCGGTCACTGGTCAGGTTCACAGCACAGCCTTATTAACATCCAGGTTGCCTGATTTGCAAACACCCAGAAAGTCAAAGTCAGTCAAACAGACTGAAGTTTCCTAAACCCCAGTCCCTCTGTCCTGGTTCTGGCAGAGAAGGAGGCTGTGCTGTGGTAATGACTGGGAACTCTGCATGGTAATTCTCGGGAACTGTCCCTGGTAATGTTCGGGAGCCCTCCGTGGCAATGCCTGGGAACCTTCTGTAGTAATGGCTGAGATCCCTCTGTGGTAATGCTCGGGAACCTTCTATGGTAGTGGCTGGAAATCTTCGTGGTAATTCTCTGAAACTCTCCATGGTAACTCTCTGAAACCCTCCGTGGTAACGCTCTGAAACCCTGCATGGTAATGGCTGGAAACCCTCTGTGGTAATTCCCTGGAACTTTCCATGATAATGGCCAGGATCCCTCCATGGTAACGTTTGGGAACCGTCTGCAGTAGGTGGTTGCTCCTCACCTCCTGGTGGAGTGTGTGTGTCCAGGATGGAGATGGGGAGCAAGAGAGGGAGAGGAAGAGGGAGACCTGTGGGCCATAGCATTTACTGGGGTCTAGGGCGTTACCCAAACAAGTTTCCCACGGGGAGTTTTAATTGGTGGGTTTAGGGCCAGCAGGCATGAGTTCCATGGGGTCACCGATATGACTGAAAGGTGGCCACTGTGGTGTATCTGTGACGTTCATGCAGGGTGTGGGGACAACTGGAGCAAGGCAAGGAAGTTGTGTTTAGCTGTCTTGTGGGGAGGTGTTCCTGGTGGCGGTTGTATGGTGTAGATATCTATATCTATATCTCTTGAGGAACTGAGAAGAGGAAGAGAATGGAAACTGTGTCAAGGATGTCAGAGGTGACTGAACCTGCTTCTGGAGTGAGAAAACCAAGACTTTATAAGACCAAGACATTCTATTCACTAATATCTTGGAAGTTCTCCTCCTTCTTCCTACCCTGGCTGCCTGTGCCACCAACTAACCAACAGAGGCACACAGGGAGGGTCCCCTACCCACCAGCGGGGATCCACTGCTTCAGCACTTGCTATGGGATCCAGCTGACTTTTGCTTGAGGTCACACTCTTGCTTCCTCTTCCCCTGCCCCTTCCTGAGAGCCCTCCCTTACTGTCTGAGTGCATCCAAATCCTGCCACAGGGCTCTGCTGCCAGGGGACTTTCCCTTCTGCTCTTTTTCTTGTTTCTTCTTCCTTCTCTTTCTTGTTAAAAAATCCATGGAGTGTCATTTTATGGAAGGCAAGCCAGGAGAGTTTCAACTGTGGGAGTGGTCAGCAGCACCACACGAGGAAAACAGTTATCAAATCCAAATTAAAGACTGCTCACTGGCTTTGGCATTTAGAAGGTTTATTGGTAACTCCTAATAGTCTAATTGAATATCAAGGGACAGTTAAACTTCACCTTCCTCCTTTATTGCTGGGTCTGTAAATCTTAAGGAAACAATCTTTAATGGGGAAAAATGCCAGGCAAGTCAGTTTTCCACTTGTCTTAGGCTTAGTTTCCCCACCTGAAAATTAAGATTTTTGAGCTAGATGATCTATCCAAAATTCACACATGTCCTTGTGTGACCTTATGCCAGTAAGAATATGCCTGTGTACCAAGCTTTTGGTATGTGCCCTAGAACAGTGCTGAGTAGCAGGTGACATATCTCTTTTAACCCTCATGACCATCTTGTGAGATGAGAAGTGTAGTACTCATATTTTACTGCTTTACTTATGTGTTTGTATGCCAAGGCCTCCCAGGTTAATATCTCCAGCCTAACCTTGTTCTTCAAACTAGTTGGAATCGAACTCTGTTTCTTCTAACCATAAAACCCCTGACTAAGAGAGCATTACCTAACCAAAGCAGGGCTCAGACCAGCATGGGAACTCTGGTAGACATGGTAGAACAGTCTTCAAAGTTATCCCCCCATAGGTGAGGGAGCTGGGATATTTATATACCAACTTCTGTCAGTCATTGGTTGAGAGCTGTTTCTGGGAGGTGCTTACTCCCCAGCACTTTTGGTCTGCCTGTGTGAGCTGAGAGGGGTCCAGGGGCTAGAAAAGGCCTTCAGACAGCATTGTAGGTGCTTGATGTAAAAAGTTGTTGGGTCTGCATCCTCAGGAGTGGTAAATGCTGAGGGCATGGGGGCTTAGCATTTGACAACTTCTAATGAGACTGGGGGCTGAACCTTCAGACACGGACTTGCCAACATCCAAATCTGAGCAGAGGAGGAGGCTCCAGGGTCTTTAAAAGGGGCGGTTTTAGTGAAGGTGTGGGTCGAACAGAAGCCGTCACAGAGTGGGTTGTTAATGAACGGGAAGTGAAGAATCAGAACTGGAGTGAGGATGATTCCTGAGTGAAGAGAAGATGAGAACAGGTAGAAGAGGGTGGAGAGGATGTCCTTGCTTTAATATGGGAGACTCAAGAGTGTTCACCATCTGGGGCGAGAGGGTAATGGATGATCCAAGAGAGGAAGGGAGAACTGGAGCCATGAAGCTTCAAACACAGCAGAGAAGGCTAGAGAGAACAACGAGGAGGAGGATTGGTGGGTGGAGTCCAGACACATGTGGAGTGATGGGTTTATGATGAGGAGAGGGAATTAGAGTAAGGTGGGGGCAGCTGATGGTGGATTTTGTTAAGGGATGTGCAGGTGAGGTCAAGACAAAGGAGTGAAGAGACAGGGGAGGAGGGGTACTGCCACTGTCACCCAATTTTTTTGGTTACTGCTGCACCATGAAAACTCAAACCCAGAAGACCCACATGGTGACAAGAAATTGAGCTGGGCTGGCATACTTCTTTTCATATTCTGGAACAAATATAAAAGTCCTATTGCTCACTAACAGCTAATTGCACGTTTATGAAGCTGATTATCAAATTACAGTGATGAAAGGGAGAATGCTTCAGACTTTAGGGACTTATAATGATAAATATCCACTCTTTTTCCCTTCTTCAGTCTTAACTGAACAAAAAAATGGCAAGACAAGTTGCATGCATCATGTAGTGTTCTTCATTTGCTGCTCTGCTATGGTTTTCAAAAACGGCGTGCTGAACAAGTGTATTAATTTGAGTTTGAAGTCCTTTTGTACTAAAATGATGGGTACAGGAACATATAAAATTACATATTTTTGTTGTCTTTGATATAAGATGTGTTCTCAGACTGCCCAACATGACAGGAGACAATTTTATTTTCCTGACAAGAAATAAAGATGCCTAAACAGTCTGATAGTTAACATTATGAGTTGCAGTTAGACATTGTGACACTAAATTTGGAGCATGATAATAACTTTCCAGAGTGCCCAACTTATCTTCTCTGCCTGCCAGCGTGTGTACTTCCACATAGTTTATGGTTTTAATATTATTCTGCAGGTTCGTCCAAATCGTATTACAATGAAATCCCTCTCAAAGAAGATCCAGAGGAGAAATGAAGAACAGCGTTTGCATTAAACTTAATGACAGATTCCTTGGGCTGACACTGAGGCCTTGGACACTCATATTTTGTTAGGTGGGGATGAAGAAGCTAGTCAGTTTGGTCGTGAAAAACAGTTTGTGACTCTGCAAAGTCTGTACTTGTGCATAGGGAGAAATTGAAATTCCATGTACTTTATTCTGGTAGAAAAGATTACCCACAACATTGAAGATTTTAGTCAAGAGGGGCAAAGAGTGTGCTACACACAGTCACACATGTCAGTGATTTCAGTTGAAGGTATTCATTGCACATATGTGACTGGATTCTAGAAAGAGTTCTTGGAGATCCTGCAGAATTTGTCTGGGATGTTAAATCCCAGGCTGATAATTGGGGCAAGGAGGCAGAAAGCCCAAGTGTGGAGTGGCAGTGGTTGGATGGAAACCATCTAGCTGCCAGGAGAATGAACTTCCCGTTCTGACTCTGATGTTAATTCCTGTGTGGATGGAGATTGTTTTCTCCTCTGGAAATATGAGAAAACAGAGAGTTAAAATATGACTATTCCCAAGGTTCCTCTAGCTCAGACATGCTAGGATTCTACAATCTCAGATCTGATCATTGTTTCTTCTTAGAATCTTTACAAAGTGAGCAGGAAAATCTTAATGGAAAACCCCTTCATACACTTTAGCGAGGTTCATAGACAGAGCAAGAGGAGTCAGGAAACAGAAGAAAATGGGACTCTTGCTGGGTTTTTTTTAATTGTAATTGGTGGTTTTGGCTGGAGAGGGGCCTTTTCCTTTAAAGGTAGGTCATTAGCAATGGAAAAAACATACAGGTCAAGTTTTAGGCAGATCCAATTATTGGGTAAATGTGTGGGATGGGAGGTGTAGGGTGATGGGAGGACTTCCTCCTGCATCTTAAAGGTCATTCATTGCTTTTTAAGATTGCACAGTGGTAGTCTTGTTGTAAAATGAAGCAAGCAGTTGTCAAGAAATTATTAAAAATTAGCAATGGTCTAAGAAATGCAAGGTGACAGATTGGTGCCCAGGGTGCTGAGGGAAAGAATAATTTACAGCCTCCAAGTGAAATCTCAGGTTGTTTGTTCTTTGTTTCTAGAAACAAAACACAACATTTGCAGCATGTGTTAGGCAAATTAACCTCTTGTTAATTTTGGAAGCTGCTGTCAACCCCTCTCCTTCCCTTTCTCAGCTTTGGCAATGGGGCTGACGCATGGGGTTGACGCATGGGGGGTGGATCTGGCTCTCATAGTATGAGCTCTCTCTCCTGGGTCCCCAGAGGGGCTCTGCCATGTTGACCTCTGGTCTGGAAGTCCCATGGGAAGAGAGTCTGTGTCTGTTTTGTATTTCTGGTGCCTGGCAGTAGTAGGTGCTGAATAAATATTTTTGCATGTGTGACTTGCTTCTGTTTGTGGCTTTATCCAGCTCCTGGGAGCAATGTCAGGATGAGAACCAGACAAGACTGAGAAGATGAGCAGATTATGTGGGACTGGATGGTTTGTTACCCCACTTTCCCCTACAGTAGCCAGTTTGGAACTCCCTTTCTCCTGGGTCTCATCAGCCCTCAGTGCTGGAGGTCAGCTGCTGGTTAGCTGGAAAAAGCCAACAGGATTGGCAGACATGCACTTTTTCTGCAGGTCTCCCATGAAGGGGATTCAGCAGCAAAGCACTACTCTCACTTGGGGATCCCACAGTCTGCTCTGGAATTAGACTTCATCTTGACCAACCTGGGGGCACCTGGGAGGGAGAGATGCCACCACAACCTGACCTGGCCACAACCTCCCAGAGGGAGGCAGGGCATGTCTGTGGCTCTGATATTTGGATGAGAAGTAACTTGTGTTTCTACTCTTCCATTCTCATATGAACATTATTCAGCTTTTACTAATTGGCTTTACAATTTTCTCAGTAGTTAATATTCATCTGTCATAAATGGAAGTATAAATAAATAACTTCGGTTCGAGCACACCTTCTTATTAGGCCATACATCATGCTAGAAAGTTCGCATTCTTTAACCAGGAAGATGAAATTAGAAACATCTTGAAAAAGCCTTCTTGTTATCAATCATGTCATCTTGAACATGTTTCGAAGCTTGCTGCTGGCATCAAGAATAGATGTTTTATTCAAAAGAATGTATTTAAAGAAAATGACAGCACTTTTCGATTTCAGCTTTTTTAAAAACAGGAAATCTTTCAAGTTCTCTTGACTGTGAGCATCCCAGTGCCTTGGAAGTGGCTCTAGTCTTCTAGCTGCCCCCATCAGGGTGGAGACTTTCCCAAGCCTTTAGAATCGGTATGGGACAGAATGGCAAAGAAGCTGATCATGACTCAGCAGAACATCTTGGGTCTTGTGGTCTTGACTAAGTCACATGCCCTCTCTGGGCTTCAGCTCTTCCTTTATAAAATGAAGAGGTTGTACAGGACTAGTCAGCTCTGGCTGCTGTAACAAAAATACCAAACAGGGTGGCTTCAACAATAAACATCTATTTCTCACAGTTCTGAAGACTGAGAAGTTCAAGATCAACGTGCCAGCAGATTTGGCTTCTGGTGAGGGCTGCTTCCTAGTTTGTAGATGGCGGTCTTCTCCTTGTATCTTCATGTAGAAGAGAGCAGACAGCAAGATCCTATGTCTCCTCTTTTTATATCCCTAATGAGGGCCCCATCCTTATGATCTCATCTAACTCGAATCATCTCCCGAAGGCCAATCACATTGAAATACCATCACACTGGGTGTTAGGATTTCAACCCATGAATCTTAGGAAGACACAAACATTCAGCCAATGGCAATTAGTGTCCTCCTGAGTCAGAGAAGATTAGCTCTCTGCTCTCAAAGCACCTGAAGTGGTAGCAGACAACTTCATGTATCATTCAAGTAGATTCTGCGCCATTCTTCCTGATATATGTTTGTTGAAAATAGAAAAGTAGAGCGCAAGTTACCTCTGTTGAGTCAAACTGACCTTTAGAAAGACATACCTGGCTAGGTTTGGTGGCTCAACCTATAATCCCAGCACTTTGGGAGATTGAGGTGAGTGGATTGCCTGAGCCCGTGGGTTTGAGGCCAGCCCAGGCAACTTGACGAGACCTTGTCTCTACAATTAAAAAAAAAAAAAATATGTGGGCATGGTAGTGCATACCCATAGTTCCAGCTACTTGGAAGACTGAGGCAGAAGGATCACCGGAGCCCAGCAGGGATGGGGGTGAACATGTCACTGCTCTCCAGCCTGGGTGACAGAGTGAGACTCCAACTTAAAAAAAAAAAAGAAAGACATACCTAGTTTTCGGCAGCTTTTCCTGTCCCTGGTTCACCATGTACTCCTCCTAGGATGGGGAATGCAGGATGAAACCTTCTGCAGTGTCCCTCCTGCTCTGACCTCGACCTCAGCACAGATGTTCAGGAACTTGTGAAGGTGTAGGAGACTTCAGGTATACAGCCCTCTCCTTCCAGGCAGGGGCCAGATCTCTTCCCAACCCCAGCCATGCATCACCATTTGCTTCCATTAAATTCCACAGCACAGCATGTGTAGTAAGGCAATCCCTGGACCAGGAGAACAGACCCCTGGTGTTCTACCCCATTGTCTGTTACAACCTTGGGGAACTCACTTCCCCACTCTGGTCTTACTCTTCCCTTCTGTAACCAAGGTAGTTGGATGAACCAATCTCCAAGAAGTGAGATTTAGGAATCACTCTGGTGGTATAAAGATCATTAAGGCCTAGGTGTGCTAGGCAAAGCAAATAGAACCTGGTCTATTTCCCCAAAATGCAGTTCCAATGGGTGTAGTGCTTTCTTTATTAAAAAGCGAGTTTCGAATCTATGAGTCGGACAAATGAATCCAGAAAATACAGGGACACAGTCCTTCAGGTCCAGGCCTCTGGTCACTAACCAAGGTCATTCTAGCGGCAAGAACACTCAAAGCTTTCTCATTCTCTTATGGTCATGAAGAACAAATACTGGAGTCTACAAATGCCACTGAATCAGCATTCAATGACTCTGGAATATTGAAGCTAGAACAAACATCACATCCATGCTAGTCCAATTTCCTCATTTGACAATTGAGGGAACAGCTCCTGAGAGAGGAATTCACTCACTGCTGTCACCCCCAGGTGGCAGTGGAGGTGGGACTAACACCTACTGCTCCTGGTTCCCTCTTCAGGGCTCTCTCTACCACCCTCAATTTGTTACTTATGGAAATACATTAACACAACTCCCTGAAATGCACAACTTAATTTTGAATTCTTTCCCTTCTTTAGGCATAAATAAAAAGCTGTAGTTTGTAAAAATACATAAACACCGAAACTGCACTTCGAGCCATATGCTGCTAACCCCACCCATCTGCCGCCCTGAATTTCCAACATGACTGACTGTCAAAGTCTCATCACGGACAGTTTGCCAAACATTTCGCAGCCAATCCTTGTTGACAATTAATAATGTTAAGGGTGTCTATGACATCTCATATGAGTCATATGGGTGAATTTATGACAAACTTGTCTCTCCTACCCCATCCCATTTAAAAATGGAATGCATGAGATGGAATTACTAAGGATGGTGGCCAGGACAGAGACGATTAGGACAAATCATAGTTCCTAAGAGCCCATAGTCTGGCAGAACAGATATGCCTTGTAAGCAAGATTTGAGACTCTCAGATGGACTAAGAAAAGCACAGGGCCTTGGCAGAGTAGAGATAGCACTGCAGGTAGGCAGATCAAGTGGGGGCAGGCATCTGAACCAGGGCTTAGAAGAGGGTAAAGATTTGGTCCAAGGAGGAACATGAGTTGAGGCTCAGAGGTAAGAATGCATGATGCACATTCAAGGATTGGTGAATGCAAGTGGAGATAAAATTGGAAGAGGTTGATTGGAGCCCAGCTTTCAAGGCCTTGAATGCCAAGCTCAGGACTTCAGCCCTCACTGAGGAAGCAATCAAGCTACTAACATGGCAATTGATGAAGAGAGGAAAATATGGGCTTTGGAGAAAGACAGTTTGAAGTTCAAATCTTGAGTATTCTACTTACCAGTTGGTGACATTTGACAAGTCTCTTTATCATCTCTATAGTGGGGGCACTAAGCCCTATTGTACAGGATAGCTCCCCTAAATTACATATCATTTTGCACAATAATGAGAACTAATAGGTACTGGTGCATACTGTATATCATGCATTATGCTAAGCTTTACATAACTTACATCACTGAATCTTCAAAAAGACTATCAAAAATGGGGTAGATGCTATTATTATCCCATTTCACAGATGAGGACACTGGAACCAGGAGCATGGGTCCCTGCTATATTGTCCATGTTGAGAAAGCTTTCCACCTATGCAAGGATGCTGGAGAGTTGCCCACAACCCAATGCCAACACTTGCCACCCATGTGGTCTTACAAAGGGCCAGGCTTGTACTACATGAGCCTGTCACATGAACTAACTCTCTCATCTTTGCAGTAGTCCTATGAAAGTGGCATATTGCTTCTCCCATTATACAGATGGGGAAGGAGAGGCCCAGAGAGAATGAGGATCTGTTCCTAAAAGACAACTGGTACCTGGGAAACTAGGGTTTAGTTGATTTACCTGCACTGTGTCACTTGCCCAGAGATTCCAACTTAATTGCTTGGTATTGACATTTTGAAAGTTGCCTGGGTGATTCTGATGTGCATCTGGGACTGAGAATAACTGACCTGGTGGCAAAACTCATGATCTTTTTTTTTTTTTTAGAGAAATGACAGATTATTTTTAATTATAAAAGTAACACAATGACAGACAGGGTGTGTCTGGACCGATTACGGTAAAAAAAAAAAAAAAAAAGATTAGTAAGTACAATTTATAATAAATTTGAGATTTTATACAAAACGGATGATTTTCTGGGAAAGATAATCAGTGAAAACATTGAAACGGCAATCAAAGGTCTAATCCTTTAGAAATGACACAAGGTCTAGAAGTTTCTAAGGGTAAGTTTTTTTTTTTAAACATATTTTTTATTTTAAAATTGTGGGGTACATTTAAGGGTTAGGTATACAAATATGCATCGTTCAGGCACCCTTGTTGATAAGGG
>NW_007248417.1:117988-118350 GCF_000164805.1 Carlito syrichta
GGGGTTGTTTGGTTTTTTCTTTTCAGCACGTTTGAGTTCCTTGTAGATCCAAGATGTTAGACCTTTGTCAGACATGGAGTTGGCAAATATTTTTTCCCAATTTGTGGGCTGTCTCCCTGCTCTCTTGATGGTTTCTTTGGCTTTGTAGAAGTTTGTCAGTTTAATGAGGCCCCACTTGTCTATCTTATCTCTTATGGCTCATGCGTTTTGGGTTTTGTTCAGGAATTGAATGCCAGTTCCAATTTCCATAAGGGTGTGTCCTGCATTTTCTAACGTTCTTATGATTTGAGGTTTCACATTTAGGTCTCTGATCCATTTACAGTTAATTTTTGTGTATGGGGATAGATAGGGGTCTTGTTTGA
>NW_007248417.1:118370-140657 GCF_000164805.1 Carlito syrichta
ATTCTATTCCATTGGTCTATATGCCTGTTCCTGTACCAATACTAAGCTGTTTTGATTATTATAGCTTTATAGTTAAGTTTGAAGTCTGGTAATGTGATACCACCTGCTTTGTTTTTTTTGTTGAGTATTGTTCTGGCTATTTTTGGTCATTTGTGTTTCCATATGAATTCCTGTACTGTTTTTTCTAGGTCTGAGAAGAATGTTGCTGGTAATTTGATGGGTATTGCATTAAATCTGTAGATTGCCTTAGGTAAGACAGACATCTTCACAATGTTGATTCTTCCAATTCACGAGCATGGGATATTTTTCCACTTGTTTGTGTCATATTTGATTTCTTTGAGCAGTGTTTTGTAGTGTTCATTGTAAAGGTCTTTCACGTCCCTGCTTAGGAAGATGCCAAGGTATTTCATTTTTTTGGTGGCTATTGTGAATGGGATTGTGATTTTTATTTGAGTTTCTGTTTGTTTATTATTGGTGTAAAAAAATGTGATCGTCTTTTGCACATCTATTTTATACCCTGAGACTTTGCCAAAGTCCTTTATCAGTGTAAGGAGGCTTTTGATAGATTATCTTGTGTTTTCAAGGTACACAATCATGTCGTCTGCAAAGAGAGATAACTTGACTTCCTCTTTTCCTATTTGCATACCTCTGATCGCCTTCTCTTTTCTGATTGCTCTAGCCAGGACTTCCAATGCTATAGTGAACAGGAGGGGAGGGAATGAGCATCCTTGTCTTGTTCCAGTTCTCACGGGAAATGATTCCAATTTTTGTCTGTTTAGGAGTATGCTAACTGTGGGTTTTTCATAGATGGCTTTTATTATTTTGGGGTATGTTCCATGTATGCCTAGATTTTTGAGGATTTTTATCAAGAAGGGGTGCTGGATTTTATCAAAAGTTTTTTCTACATCTAATTATATAATCATGTGGTTTTTGTTCTGACGTCTGTTGATGTATTTAGTTACATTTATTGTCTTGCGAATGTTGAACCAGCCTTGCGTCCCAGGGATGAAGCCTACTTGGTCATGATGGAAGATTTTTGAGATGTGTTGTTGAATCCAGTTTGCAGGATCTTGTTGAGAATTTTAGCATCTATGTTCATCAAAGATATTGGCCTGTAGTTCTCTTTCTTTGTGGGGTCTTTACCTGGCTTGAGTATCAATGTGATGTTAGCTTCATAAAATGATTTGGGGAGAGTTCCATCTTTCTCAATTGCCTGGAATACTTTCAGTAGAATTGGTGTCAGCTCCTCCTTAAATGTCTTATAGAATTCTGCTGGAAAGTCATCTGGTCCAGGCCTTTTTTTGGTAGGTAATTTTCTTATTACATAGTCAATTTTCTTGATTGTTATTGGTCTATTTAGGGTCCCAATTTCTTCTTGTTTCAACCTAGGCAGGTTGTGTGATGTCAGAAAGTCCTTCATTTCCTTAAGGTTTTCAAGTTTGTTTCCATATAAGTGTATCTAGTAGTCTCTAATGAACTTTTGTATTTCATCAGGGTCAGATGTAACTTCATCGTTTGTGTTTCTGATTGTGTTTATTTGTGCTTTTTCTCTCTTTTTCTTGGTCAGTCTAGCTAGGGGACCATCGATCTTGTTTATCCTTTCAAAGAACCAGTTTTTTGTTTCACTAACTTTTTGTATTATCTTTTTGTCTTCTATGTCCTGGATTTGGGCTTTTATTTTGGTGATCTGGATTCTTCTGCTGAAGTTAGGATTTTGGTGGTCTTGCTTTTCCAGCTTCCTTAGGTGACTTGTTAGGCTGTTAATTTGTGATCTTTCCATTTTCTTCATGTGCATTTGTAGAGATATGAGTTCCCCTCTTACTACAGCTTTCATGGCATCCCAGAGATTTTGGTAAGATGTTTCTTCACTTTAGTTTGTTTCCAGGTTATCTTTTAATCTCTGTTTTGATTTCATCATTGACCCAGGAAAAACTCATGATCTTAACCAAGGCTTTAAAAATGAAAAATTCAAGTACTTCTTTATTCATGGTGTCCATAGATTCCCAAACCTAGATCTTTGTTCTATTCAGAAAAAAAAAATACAGAAAACCTGGCTTCAAATAAAGTTTGAATCATACTGCTACTACTATTGTAAAAAAAAAATAAATAAAAGAGGAAAAAGGGAGAGATGCTTTTTTAAAAAGAATTTAGATATCCTGATACATCAAGAGGAGTGCCCAGGGCAAAAATAACTTTTACCTACCTGTCAAGTTTGTGTCATCACCTACTGACACAACAAACTTTGTTTTCTAAAGATACTGAAAGGAATATGAACTGTGGAGTTCCTGAACAGCAGAAGGTGTGGGCTGTAGTAGGAGAGAACAAGACAAGTTTTCATCTTTGTTTCTCCCCTCTGAGGAAAGCACCGCTATCTGAGAGCTCTTGGATAAGCTGGAAAAGGAGTTTGACTTTCAATATCTCAGAACTAAGGAGATGAGTTCTGGAGATGATTTGGTATGCAAATATACCTGGTTACTTTCTTCTGTGTTTTGCGGGCAGTTGCCCTTCTGAGTTCATCAAGGACACTTGGTCTCCCACCACAGTCCTCTGTAGGACCTGACACCTCATAGGTTAATAAACATTCTTCCTGTTCCCAGATCCACCCTCCCAGTTTCTCTGACCCCATGAGCTCAGGATTTATCCTGGCCACCATGTGAATAGACCTTTTCATGCTTTTCAGAGAGGGTTGTGGTGTCTCTGTGTCAACCCCTTCAAGGAGGGTAGGCCATAAGGCCACCTCTAGGATCAGACTTGGAATGCTGAGATTCCTTCAAGTCATGGATTTTAAGAAATTGCACATTGCTCAGGTGAGTGACATGAATGGAGGCACAAATTGGATCTGGCTTTGGCAATTGGGTCTGCCCATGCTGTTGGATAGTGCTCTGAGGTCTGTTCAGAAGTCGTGTTTGATATTACTGAAGAGGCTTTGCCTGGGAAGGGGCACTTCACCCTCCCGCTGGAAGGAGGAATTCCTGCCTCTGTGTGAATGTTCCAGTGAAGGTGACACAAAAAACTGGCTTTCTTGTGGCTTTGCTAAAAGTAACAATGTTAACTATAATGATGATGATAGTAATAACTGAAACTAGCTATACATGTCACCACCGTGCTAAACACTTTGCAAATGATTTAACTCTCACCACAATCATCTGCGGTTAGTTTAGTTTTACTCCCATTTTACAGATGAGGAAACTGAGGTTTGGCTTAGGGCATTCAAGTAGATGGTCTTAGTAGGTCACAGAGTCATTTTCAACCTGAGTCTTTTTATTTGTATGGCCTGTGCCCTTTCATTCCTTAGGAGTACAGACCTAGAAAGTTGTTTCATAAATTTAGTTGACAGCTGCCTCTTAAAAACTTTCTGAGTTTGGTTCAAATCTTTGTTCTGGAGGTAGAGGAGGGAGGTGCTACCTCTTCCACATGGCATCCCTTGGGAAGTGAACCATTCCCCTCTGTTCCCATGTTTTCTCCCCCCTCCGCTAGATAACATTGCTTCCTTCAACCATTGCCTGCTGGGTTCTTCACAACCCTATGCTGTGATCCATCTGATCAGTATCCCTCTTAAAACCCTTCCAGTTCCTAATATAAAACTAACACCACAATCCCATTAGTGGCATTTTTTTAAAGCAAGAAACTGCAAGGCAGAAAATGTTTGAAGTACCTGGGATCTTAAACAATTTAATCCAAGTTCCCCATTTTATACATGAGAAAACTGAGGCCCACAGAGGGGAGCAAACTGTCCAAAACGATGGAACAAGCTAGTGGTAGAGCTTCACCCCTACATCTCAGCCTCAGTTTACTCATCTCTCAAGCAAGAAACCCAGGTCTGCTGGGAGGATGAAATGCAGTTATCCCGTGATATGCTTAGCCTAAGACTTGACCATATCCTGGGGGGACATGATGTAGGCCAGACTATCAGAGAGACCGAGGAGATGGTCAAAGAAGGGGAGAATTCAAGAGGGAAAAGCAGTGCAACTTGGGGATAGGCTATGGGAGGGAGAGCTGCCAGGGATGGATGACTCCCAGGCACCTAGCTTTCAACCCCTTTGAAATGGGTCTCAAAGGATGCATAGAAGTTCACCCCGTGGGCTAGGTGGGGAGAGGCCCTCTGCCCAGAAGGAATGGCACTTGGGGGCCAATAGGGCAGAATGTACATCATCTCTTGGACTTTGGTTCCCCCAGTGGAGCACAAACAACAGTGAAACAGGCATCTTAGAAGCAATAACAACTACAAAAACAGCAGGTAGAGAAAATGAAAATCAATGCTTGAAAGAGCGTTCGAAAGACATTTCAACACTTTGGTTTACTGATGTCTCAGGCGCTCCATCCAGAGGCTCTGAGTTAATGAAGTTTAAGCAGCTGTCCTCTCTCCTGACATGGTTTGTCCCTGGTGTCACCTAATGACTGAAGTCCTGACAACTTTCCAGAGAGCAGCCCCCAGCTCTCCCACCAAGCTGCCCCTGATAGCTGCTGTCATCTGACACTGGGTTGGAACTGGAGCTGTAGGGAGCAGTGAGACCCGTGATCAGAGACCCTAGACTGCTTCCGGCCATTCTTCCATTCCTCCCCACAAAGTACATTTAATCAAACTTTACAAATGTGTTCATTTCTGACCAAATTGCAGCAGTATGCAGAAATGCCATTTATTTTGGAATTCTAAAAGAAAGCCTGCTTTCTTTTTTTAAAAAAATTGTGCCAAAGAGATATACAAGATATTTTAATGATTCCATAGCTTTAGGATGTATAAATCATTTTTTGGTTACATGGTTGCATTGTATAGTGGCAAAGAAGTCTGGGTTTTTTTTTTTTTGAGTTGTAGTCTCACTCAGTCGCCCAGACTGGAGTGCAGTGGCCGCTCCCGGCCACCGCAGCCTCGACCTGCTGGGCTCCGGCGATCCTTCCGCCTCAGCCTTCCGAGTAGCTGGAACTACAGGCATGCACTACCATGCACAGCTGATTTTTTTTTGATTTATTGTAGAGATGAGGTCTCGCTGCCCAGGCGGGTCTCGAACTCGCGGGCTCAGGCAATCCACTCACCTCTGTCTCCCAAAGGCGTGGGATTACAGGCTGAGCCACTGAGCCCGGCTGAAGTCTGGGTTTTAAGTGTATCCATCGCCCCCACCTATGCACATTGTACCCAACAGGTGATTTTTCATTCCTCCCCTACTTCCCAACCTTTCTTTTCTGAGTCTCCAATATCCATGATACCAGTTGTTTTAGTGTTTTACTTTTCATTTGTTCCATTTCCAGAGCCAATCCCAAGTCTTGAGATCCTAGTCCTGGGACCTCCCTTCTGTAAAGGCTGTGTATGTGACTCTGCATAGACTGCTCCGCAGGCCAGAATGGATAACCTGGAATCAGCCATGCTTGGAACCTGCCCGCTTACTGGGAGGATCTGACTTTCTGCTCATATCCCTGACAGGGATGCTACAGGTCCTAGTGCCCCAGACCTGCTTGGTCATCGCTTCATCACATCCATCCCCACTGTACAGCAAAATGTTGGAACACTGGAAAATGCGGGGTGCTTCATCCAGAACTCTGGTCTCACAGACTCCCTGGAACCCCCCAGATGGCACATTTCCTCTATGTTGCCCTGAACTTGCCCAGGTGGAAAATTCATCACCAGATAGGACATACGACACAGCATCAAGTGCAAAGTCTGCCCCAGAACTTATGTAAGCTCTGCATCTGCATTGTCATTTCACTTCATCTTTCCTATAACCTTGGTGGCCCAGAGAGGTTCAGACACATGCCCAACGTCCCACCATCAGAGAGGGATGAATCAAGGTCAAGAACCAGGACAGCTGACTGCAGAGGTGGTGGGTGAGATTAATCCTGTCCCTGGGGAGTGGCTGTGGCATGTCTACACCATATCAGTTATAGAGGACTTAGGAGTCATTTTCCTAAAAGCTTGTGAGCTGGAGAAAGGGTGAGGGGATCACTCTGCAAAAGCCAAGCCTCTCTTGGAGAGGGATGCAGGCAGCAAAGGGGTACCAGAGGAAAGGATCCCTGATGGAGAGAGGCTCCAGCATCTAGGCCTTAGAAAGAAAACTCAGATGACTGGGGTTCCCTGGCCTGGAGGAGAGAGGAAGGAGAAAAATGTCTGAAATGGTTTGAAGAACCCATGCAAAAGGATTTAGCTAGTTCTGCATGTCCCCAGTATGCAGTGATTAAATAGTGGCAAATTCTATTTTGATATAAGGAAGAACCTTCAAATGTTTGTGATGCCCAATATGGAAGAACCTATCTCAACTGGTAGTGAGATGCCTGTCCCAGAAACCACTTGCCTTACGCAATGAGATATTAGTACTTACTAAGTGCACTGGGGGCAGGGACAATGACAACTTTTTAAGCCTAACATAAAACGGAGCCAAAGTTTTAATTAATTTCCTAAAGATTTCAGAAAGCATTAGAGATAGACATAAAATTTTATGTGGAAATATGTTCTTTCCAGTACTGTTTATCTTATTAAACATTAGACACCATCCAAATGTCCCCAAATTGGATACTGGCGAGGCAAGATAGGACAAGATAGGGCATATTGCTGTATAATGCAGTATCAATTCATCATTAAGATGAAGTTTTAAAAATAACATTTAAGTCACAAGAAAAACTCACCACATGGAGTATATGGAAAATCTCTGCATCTTCCGTTTAATTTTTCTGTGAACCTAAAACTGCTTTAACAAATAAAGTCTATTTTAAAAAAACAAACAACATAAAAAACCCCACCATGTGATTGAAGTGAAAAACTTGTATACATACGTATACGTAAAAATACACGAATATATGTCTATGTACACTCACAAATGCTGAAACTATGAGTAAGAAAAGTAAACTGGCCAGACGATCCCAAATGTAACCAGTGATAATTGTCTATTTGTGGGGCAATGAGGAGGGTAGAATACTGTTCTGTCTGTTGCAAAATTTGTCACCAGGGGCCTGTTTCACTTTTAGAATGAAAGTGCAAGTTATTAAAATGATCTTTTTGAAGACTAGAATGGCATGGAAAACGCAATAATGTCTTAAGTGAAAAATGGAGGATGCAAAAGTATGCATACATTATAACCCTAATTATGCACATAAATTTAGTTATTTATTCCCTATTTGTCTCATAAAAAGCAACATGGATGAACACACCTGCACACAAACCCCCACACAGGGGAAGCCTGAAGCTACTATTTGAAAATGCTGATGGTTATTTCTGGGTTGTGGGATTATGGGTAATTTCACTTTTCTACCTTATTATTTTTTTTCCAGTATTCTCTGTGTGTTGATTTTTATATGTTTCTATGATAAGGCAGGAAGCCTCTGAAAAGTCAAAAGCAATTGTTGGAACACTGTGGGGGCCCAGTGACAGTAAGTTCCCTTTTCTGGCTGCTCTTACACCTCTTGTTATCTCTACTGAATGTGCAGATCACTCAGGACAGTATAGACAACCAGAAGTCCAGTACTCTGAGAGGGTCTCTTGCCCTCTAGGCGGTCCTGGGGTCAAGGAGAAGCTGTGAGTGAGATCACCTGGTCACATCCCTTTGGGGAACCTTCCCCAGGTTGAGCCAAGGCTCCTACCAGGTGGGAACCTAAGGAAGTGCTTGGTTATCACTCTGGAAACTGGTTTTGGAAATCCCAGGTCTCTGAGAAGGACTTCCAAACTCAAAATGTCTTGTTAAACACAATCCATCTAAATTCATTGGCTCATGCCAAGCCTTGTCATAATCCCCAGAATCACAGTTAGTGAAACAGGGGGAGCTGACACCCCCATAGTGCACACTGGGCTTATTTATACTTTTATATAGAGGCAATTTGCAAAAGTGCAGTTAATCCCACCATGCTTTACAATTTTAAATGTCACTAGAAATAATGGCTGACATGCAACTGATTAACAGCAGCCTTTAGTGCCAAATTAATCAGCATCTAATCCAAAGGATGTATTAAGATGGAATGAGATTTTAAAAAAACAGCAAAAACCTCCTTCCCCAGTCCCCTTTGCTGTCATTTCAATAGAATGCCCAACTTCTCCATGCAGTTTGGGAGTTTGACTAAAAGGTATGTTTGAGTACTTTTCTTACATTAAAAGGACACACAGATGATAAATTGTCAAAACATAAGTGTGATGATCTCCTTTGGGGGAATAGAATTCCCTCCTCTTCATTTGATGTGGTTGGGATGTCCTGTCAATCACTCTGCTCACAGTTGTCAGTGGGGAAAGGTGGGTGAAGCCACATTAGTCTATCTCTGAATATCTAGAAAGATAAGCCACGTGTTGACACTCCTGGGAGTTCCTTCCTGTCCTTCCCAAGGCATAAAACATTTTTGATTTTACCTTTGTTTCTGGGAGCAACCTTGCATCCTTCCAATAAATTCGCTTTAAAAAAAGTCAGCCAGTGTTTGTTTTTATTGTTTGATTAAAAAAAGAATCCTGATATAAATATGTTGAAGGAAAATAATTCTAAGGTATTGAAAAATTCTTTAAACAAACATAAAATTAAGTAACTAAAAGAGGCATCCTTCCTAGAATTCCTACGAAAAAGAAATGATCTTTTCAAGGAAAACATATACTGAAAGAGTGATATTAAGGGGAGTTTCCTCATGGGTACTCTGCCATTTAGATGTGAGTGAATTTTTCTACCTTCCCTTTCAAAGTCTCTTAAATGATATTCTTCAATACTTCCTGCTTCTAAAACAAGGCCCTGAGGCTGAAAAGTAGGCATCAGCCCAACGCAGACGTTTTAATTCCCTTCTTGAGAATTAGGAAAGGAATTAAAGGTTAGGTTTTCTTTGTATTTACCAGCATCCTTTGACCCTCCAAACTCCCAGACCCTGGGATACTACCTACTCCTGCAGGTGCAATCTCTCTGCTCACAGCCCAGGAGTGCCAGGGCCATGGTGAAGGTCAGAGGCTGATTCTTGCCTCTGTCCTGGGGGAGACAAGATGACTACTGGCCCGTGTGGGCCTGATTGCTAGGCAGTCCCCCGGCAAGGTCACCTTTCCTACCACTCAGTCAATTCCTGGCTATTCACATCTAAAAACCTTGTTCTCTTCCTTTTAGATGAATTTCCAAAGGTTATCATCTACGAAACTAATGTCCTAGCTCTCTATAAGCTCAAATTTGGCTTTGCAAAGTTGAAAGCAATGGCTCCTATGCGAGAAAGAAATGTCTCTTGAAATGACATGAATAATTACATCATGTGCTCAGTAATTATTACCAGCATGTGTCATAAGTGGGACTCACATTTCTTTAGCCATAATCCCCCTTGTTTAGTCTCAATCTGCTGGAAGCAGAGGCAGTTCTCCCACTGGAGTGATATAACTTCTACTGGATCTTGAAGGCACAAATCTGTACCTATCGGTGCTATTGTCCAGGATGATGACTTTCAAACTTTCTGTTTTTCTTTTTTTTAAAGCAGCAGAACCTTAATTTCAAATGATAAATTATGCAGACACAGAGCCTATTTACAGAACACCCAAGCCTGAAGAAAACCCAATGCAGACTGAACAAGGATTTCCAATAGTTCAAGATTAGTGGGCCTTGATATTTACATATCTTTAAGTAATATTCTGATTACTTATTAATTTCATAGTGGGAGGTGAAATGCTGATATTGTACTTTTCTCCCTTGACCGATCTCTTGATTTCATAGGTCAAGGTAGCGGTGTCACCTGTGACTCAGGTAAGCACACCTATTCAAATCTATCTGTTGGGATCATGAGAAAGATCATGGCTCAGGCTTCTTCATCTTCCTGTTTTCGCAGAAGTTCCTGGAAAAGGGATAACCATGTTCAAGTCAGATCAAGTGCTTGCTGTGTGCTCAAGCCACCTGCCTGTGACATCTTATCCAGTGTCCACAGCAGCCACAGGAAGTAGGGATGTTTTCACAGCCATTTTACTGATACTCAAACTTAAGTTCAGAGAGGCTGAGTGACTCACACAGCGTCACCAAGTAAGGAAAGGGCACACCTGGAATCTGTACCCTGAGGTGAGGCTTTAGAGCCCACTCTTCAGCGCCTCACCTGGAGCTCTGCAAACCCCAACTTGATGCAGCAATAGCAAGCCCTGCTGCTCTTTTCTGCTTCCTTTCTGAGTGGTTCATCACAACCTTGTTCTTCCCTTCTCTCCTCCCTTGCCTAGAGACAGCCTGATTTTTTTCTTCGTCTTACTAGGAGTCCCAGGGGCTGCTGACACTCACCCTCTCCCTTGCCTCAGTGGAAGCTTCACCAGGGCCAGCTCCCGGTGTCTGCTCTGGGAAAGATAAGGTGGAAAGTTTATGTACCAGGGCTTCCAAGGAATGTGCAGAGAAAGTGATTTGTGATGTGTGATTTGAAACACCAAACTCCTCCAGGACTCAGAGCTGTGTCCTTCCTCTGGGAGCTGCTGGATCATTCTCCATCCTCATAGCTGGGTCACACATGCCTGTGTGAGGAGGGACTCTCCTTTTAAGGATAATCCAGCTGGCAGATGTTCCTCCCCAGCTTCCTGCAGATCCAGCCACTGGGCTTCTGCCAATGTCAGCTCAGGGTGGAAGCTGTGCTGGCAAATAGTTTGCTCAAGCCCTGAAGTGTCCCATAAAATTTATTTGTTCCCCAGGTCTGATTCCCCCACTACACCCCTTGCCTGATTCCCTCCTAAATCTCATACCTGCTCTCCCCTCTTCTAGCTTAACTCATTGTCTGCTTCTCTCCACTGCACCCCACGGCTGCCATCACAGCCTCCCATCTCCACCTAATTGTAGTCTGGTCAGATGGAAGAGGGGAGGCCCTGATAGCAGGACATCTGCTCCCACATCCCTTCCTTTACCCCCAATCCTTGGACAAGGCAGGGCAGGACTGGTCCCGAGCTTAGGCTCAGGGCAGGCTCAGGAGTGGCCCACAGGGGCTCTTTAGCAAGACCAGGTCTGGAGATACAGCTGGGTGCAGCCAGCATCCTGGCAGCATCTGTAGCTTAGGCAAGGAGGTCACACAAAGAGGACCAGGCAGCCCTGTGAATTTCTAAAATGCGGGATGTGGGGAACAGGCAGAGATTCCCCCACCAGAAACTCATTTCACCATTCATTGCAGAATGGACCCTAGATTATTGCCTCTCAGTGACTTTAACTCTTCACCCTTTCCCTGCTCCCTCAAAATGAATTGCCCCATCCCTCTGCTCAGATGACATATGGCTCCTTCCACCATCTCAGCACAGTCCACCTTGCCTCCTTAGTCCAGGCATAGGCATTATTTCCCATGCATTCCCCTCTTCTAGCTTAACTCATTGTAGATCATCAAGCACCTTAATGGCAGAGACTGGGGTCCCAAGCTTTTGGGAGCTCCACTCAGCAGCTCTGGAGATCCTGGTAGAGGGGACAGCAGCCTCACAGCATGGGAGAGAGCCCAGTGGCTGTGCCTAGAGTGAGGATCAGAGCAGTTGAGTTGAACTGCAAAGGAGAAGCAGATGTTGAGAGGATGTATGCGGCAAAGTTTAATTGTTAGTCAGAACTCTTTGGTGGCAAGTGACAGAAGCCCAACTCTGGCTTAAGGGATAGAGGGGAAGTGTTAGAAAATGATGGGGTAGCCACAGATGTGAAGAAAGAGTTGTTCTCTGAATATTCCTCATCCCTACTGGTCCATCTTCTCTCACCCCAGAAACATTCATCTGTAAGGACTCTAGGAGTGATGTTTCCTCACATGCTGAGCACTTGGCATCTCACTTGCTCATCTAGTCCCAGCCCTGGCTGAAAACCCCAAACACATATCCTTTGCCCCAAATTCAGCAGGAAAAGTCTCAGGAAAGGACAACGTAGGCTTGAGTTTTGTGAACAGCTTGTGTCTCAATTTGTCTTAGTTATCCTCAGTGGATTGGTGGAACTAAGGGATTGCTAAAGATTCATCTGGTCCTATTGTTCTAAGGGAATGTGTCTTATTACTTCTGTATCCCCAGAACCTAGCACAGGGCATGGCACACAGCAGATCTCCTTAACCTTAACTATGTCTGCCTCTTCCCTGACATCTATTATTACTGTGACCTGCTAAGAGTTGAATCCTGTGGTATTTCTCAGAATCCTTGAGTTTTGGACAAAACCCTGGATTGGGAAAGTCATGTTTATGATGTGGACCACTTGTGGAGATTTTTTTCTTGAAGGAGTAGTGGCTTGGGAACAGCTGACTGTGTTGGATGACCTGGTGGGAGCATTTCTCTCCATCTTGGCTCTGCCTGCCAGGTGGGTGGAGGGATGGGCACCCAGAGAGCTGATAATGAATGAGGAGGAGACAAACAGCTCTATGTGCTTCTGTGTGGGTGGAAGCTGAAGGCCTGTAGGGATGTTCTGTGAATAGAACGTGGAGGCCCCGCTGTGGGCTCCAGTCTCTAATGCTGAAGGAAACCAGATGGTAGTGTTGATAGAAATAAGAGGCTGGGGGAGCTGGGAGAACAAACTGCTGTAACCTCAATCCCATTTCCCCTTCAGGATGCTGAGAAGGATGATAGGGAATTTTGCCTTCAGCAATGAGACTTCCTCCAATGGATGCACAGTTGGGTACCTGACGTTGAGTCCTGATTGTTACCCAATCATCTGTGTGTCCTTGGACCAACTGAGCCTCAGTTTTATCACCTGCAAGATGGACCTAATAGCATAACCTGTCTGACAAGGGTGTGTCTGAATAGTAACTGCACAAATTACGAATTGCACAAATGTTAAGTTTAATTTCAGTCATTCTGTCTTTTTTTTTTTTTTTGAGTCAGAGTCTCACTCTGTCACCCAGGCTGAAGTGCAGTGGCATGATCATGACTCACTGCAGTTTTGCCTTCCAGGCTCAGGTGATCCTTCTGCCTCAGCCTGCTGAGGTCTCACTATGTTGCTCAGGCTGGTCTCTAACTCCTGGGCTCCCCTACCTCAGCCTCCCAAAGTGCTGAGATTACAGGTATGGACCATCAAACCTGGCCCCATTCTGTTATTTTTAATTGAGCTATTGCTTTGTGAAAAGTTCTATCCTAAATTCATGACTTTGAAACCGAGTTTGTGGAGCTGTGGATTCTTAAAATGACTGCCAAGGCCGAGGTTGGGGGTATAGGATTAGAGGACGTCAGCATGAGGCTGAGTTCTGTCTCCTGATTTTAACCAGGCCAACTCCACTTCTGTGTGTTCTCTGTGCTGGGGTCCACATCAGATTTCATTTGACAAAAGGGTTTGTCCTTTTCTCCACAGGTGTCTGCCATTCTGGATAAGGTGACATGTTCATGCGTGAAGAAGGAGAGAGAGAGATGTGAGAAAACATTTAGATCTTTGCCAGAGCATAAGTAACAATGCCCTGCTTGATTAAAAGCTGAGAAAAGGAATTTTCACATATAGGAGGAACCCAGCAACTGACTGCACAGAAGAAAGGAAAACACCCACTCTTCCTTCTTTTCCAGGATATGTGAATCCAGGGTCTGTTCCCAGGTTTCCAACTGAGGTGTAATGGATTTTTTATTGGCCTGTGACTTTAATATAGGTCTTTTCCCAAAGTGTTTTTGAAATGGCACAAGATTGTATTCAGAGTTAGAAACCTTGAATTCTACTCCCGACTACTTAGCGGCTGTTTTAAAGTCTTGAGCAAGTCAATTGAGTAAGACTTGAATTCTATATTTGAAGAATAGATTATGCATGTAGGATTTCTGAGCATGGAAGTTTCCCATGAAGCCAAATAGGATGGTGAGAGCTGCTCTGGTTACCTGTCAGGGGGCATTAAGAGGTCACCAGGTATGGTACATGTGATGGTGCCCTGAAGTTATGAAGAAATTTGTGCAGAACTGTATATTGTTATAGTTCTTCTCGGGGCTGATGCACTGTGATCCCCCCAGTGGTTGATGAGTGATGGGACAGGTGCCGCTTCAAGGGACGCAGATGCAGGCAGGACAGAAGCTGACCCTAGCTCTCTACTCATTTGGTACCAACCAGGGAAAAATCTGTTCTCAAGTTTTTTCTTTGCCTGCCTTAGGCCATCGGATCATGTGTCCAATTCCAGCCCTGGCTGCTACCTCTCTTTGCCTGGCTGGGCCTGGGTGAGGTTACTTCTAGACTCTGCTTTCTCAGGTTTTATCCAACATGGATGTCTTGATTCAAGAGAGAGAAGGTATCCCTTCCAAGGCCTTTCCCCTGGTTTCCTTTGCTCAGTTCCACTCCCAAAACCCTATAGGGGTTTCTGTAACTTCTCCATATTTTTAGGGAACTGAACTGAAGCCAATAATAGATTAAAACAAATAACCAGAGGGAAGAAATTCCATTCTTAAGCTGATGGTAGTCAAAATCCATGCCAAGGGTCAAAGTGTGGCTGAGTGTTTTATTCACATAACTGTGTGATTTGTAGTTTTTTTGGGAGGGTGGGGTAGGGGAGGTTGGACCAACAACATACGAATAGTTAATCTAAATGAGACATTCCAGGAAAATGAGACACATTAAACTTTCTTCTTTCATATCCGAAATGGAAAAACAATTCCACCAGCAACCACAGGAATGTCTCTGGTGCAGCAGGACCACAGCCCCTGATAGTCAGGCACTGGTTCTGAGGCTCAGAATCTAGAATTTGTTAATGATGGGCCCTTCCAGACAGGAAGGAAGGGGGCCTGTTTAGGGTCTGATCTGTAAAGCAGACTGCTTTGCAGTCTGGGCTGAAGTTGTGTTTGGATGTGGCTGCAGCAAGGGACTCTTCCTAAGTACCAAGCCACCCTCAATAAGGCACTGAACAAGCACCAGGTATGATTAGGAATCAGGTTTCTGCCCTGCTTCTGGCAAAGCAGAATAAGCAAACTGACACTTAGGGAGTTTAAGTGGCTTTCCCAAATTTTCCCACCTGGTAAAAGGTAGAGTTTTGGACCTGGAAACTCCTGTGTCTAAGTCCTGGATGCCTGTGTCTAAGTCTGGGGCTCTTCTGGGTACCTCAAAGAAGTGAGTTTAATTCTGCTACCTCTTACTACTTGGACGCTAGAGACAGGGCCTGTTGGGCTCTTTGAGGACTAGAAGGGGCACTGCTGAGAGTTCAGTGAGGCTTGCCCACACTCCCACCCCTTCTAGGGGACTCCTTCAGATCCCCCAGCCCCAGTCTGTGGCCTCCTGGGCTGACGCTTTCTTCCTCTATTTACAGACACTAATCATTTCCCATGCAATTGAACAACTTAATAAGCTGCGAAAATTTGATAAGACAATTTAATTGGCGGTTTTTACATATCTGCTCAATATAGCCAGGTTTCTCGGGAAGGTGAGCTGGGAATGTGAGCAGAGACACTTAATTAAAGAACTAAAACAATGGAGCTAGATTAGAGAACTGCAGACACCAACCCTGGGCCAATTTCCCTGCTTTTTCTCTTTTAGATGGGGCTCTTCTTGCAAACTTTACAAGTTCTGTCCTCTGGGTTGTATCAAAATAAAGATGCAGACCCAGGCACTTGATGACAATGTGGGGAGCTGACTTTGCATGAGACACCTCTAAACTGTTACCAGGGAGCTTTTTTTTCAGGCCCAAAGTGGGTGGGTTTTAAGGGGAGACATAATTCTGCCCATGTGGTCACAGCTCAAGGGCATAGTACGAAATGGTCTTCTCATAGTTGGAGAAGGAAGGTGGCTGCATCCTGAGGAGAGCATTTGCAAGTCCTTGTGAGTTACTCATGACTATTTCTTATTTATTTATTTTTATTTTTTGTTTCTTCTTTTCCTGTGTCTCTGTGGGGAATTTTATGGCCATTTGGGTGACATTGCCACAAGGGGGACTGATGTCAATTTTAAGTTATATATTCTCATTTTATTTAATGGAGTCCTCATGACAATTCTGCAAAAGAGGAGTAGGAATCATTATTCCTGTTTCACAGGTGCAGATCCTGAGATTCAGAGAGGAAAAGCAATTTGCCCAAGAACACACAGTTATGTGGACACCTCAAGATTCAAATAGATCATGGTAGACACTGTCAGGGCTCTGCTCAGACCCCCTCAGATCTTTCTTGCCTGTTCTGTGCACACAGTAATGTCAGCTTCACCTTTGACTGCTTGAACCTGTGAAGCCCCTTCACCTAAGAGTACAGAGAACTGGAGGGGCCTGGCAATCCCGCTGCTCTTGCACAACCCACGTCCAGGAGTGACTAGTGCTGGAGAACAAAAGGTCAGCTGCCTTCTTGGAGGCAGGACAAACTCCAAGGTATAATTTAGTCTCCAGGGAACCAGGCTGAGGCTGCGACCTTGCCTAAAATTGCATCCACGCTTGGCTTGTTTCTGTTCACTGTTTTTCTTCTTCTTCTCACCCCCACCCCCGCCATTTCTTTTCCTTCTTCCTTAGTCAATCTCATATACAAATTCTCACCTTAAGATCTGTTTCTGGGGAATCTGACCTAAGACACAGATGTGTGTTTGACCTTGGCCTACCCTTGGAGCCCTGCAGCCTTGTCCCTTGTTTTATGTGATTATCATATTCCCTAACTAGACTGAGAGTATGGAATGCATATGGAATGCATCTAGCTGGGAATTTCTGGAAGGTCGCAAATTCACAGCTGAAGAGTAAGAGTCAGAAAAATCTCCTTGGGGTGAGCTACTTAGCCTCTCTGGGCTGCAGCTTAATCATCTGTAAAATGGAAATAATAATTGTGCTGATTTTCAAGGACTGGTGTGAGAAGAAAAGGAGTTTGTATATGCCAAACACAACATTGGGCACATAGTATGTATTCACGGATCTCCATTATTATGATTATTGGTATTCTAGAATTTGCCATCTTGTCAGACCTTGGCTCCTCGTTGGGATTCAGAAATGAGGTTACTGTGCTGTGAGTTCTTGTGTGGCTGAAACTGACTGACCCACATATTAGTGTACTCTCAGCACTTACCAAAACATTTTTGGCAGGAAATTTTGACAAAGGCTGCTTGTTGCTGGCGAGAGCGTTTGCAGAAAACCTTTTTCAGATCTTGTTTTAACGCGTTGTGTCCTGCTCACCATCCATTCTCTTTCTCAGCTTCCTTTCACTGGTGAGAAGCTTTTTGCTCAGCATTCCACAAACACAGTGGGGGAAAGGGAAGAGAGGAAGAGCTGGGAGAAGCAGAGACAACCGGAGGAGCCAGAGGCTGGGCGGCATTCCCCAGGCACCAGCATTAAGGGCCTGATTAACTTAAAATATTTCCCAGCTTCTGAGGCACTTGATTAAAGTCAATTGGGGGGAAAGAAGATAAGCTCTTACAAGGGCTAATTTGAGGCTTAGAAAACTTGAATGTGTCTAAATCTCAAATTGTCGGGTGTGGAGCGCTGGTGATTGTCGGGTCTGTGGGGAGAACGTGTTAGCATTCTGGTGGCGGATCCGCGGTGCCGCCAGCCCCAGCTCCCTGGTCCCCACCCTTCCCCACGCGGCTGCCTCGCATTCCCTCCCATCTTCTCTGTTCTTCTGCTCGGGAGGGCTTAGACTATCTTGTCTTTTGAAGGCATGGAAAGAGCTGGCTCTGGATTCAGAACACAGCCTCTGCCGCCGCCTCCCTCCCCCAGATGCCCGGAAAAATCAGAATGGGAGTTTAGCGATGCTATCCGGTGGCATCCTCTTGATGTGTTAATGGGTCATGCTTGCTGCACTGTCGCCCATGATGCGGGAGACACTGCGACACGGGCAGATCTCCCCCTTTCCTATCAGCTCAGGCGGCAGGGAGCCAGGCAGGGAGCAATTGGCTTTCCTGTCATGAGCCAGGCTAGGCTGACTTTTGATCTTTGACAGGGAATTTCCTGCAAAGGTGCAGAGAGAGTGGGGCTCGAATCCAGGTTACTTTGCTTAGCATTGTGAGGAGTGGGGTTGGGGAGGCATGTTTTGTCACCATTGGATGGTGTATTAGTTTTCTGTCGCTGCAGAACAAATAATCACAAACCTAATGTCTTAAAGTAACATCCATGTATGAGCTCATGGTTTTGTAGGTAGGAAGTCCAGCATGGTGTGGCTGAATTCTCTGCTCAGGGTCTCACAAGGCTGATGTCCAGGTCATGGCTGGATTAAGTCCTCTTCTGGAGCTCTGGGGAGAAATCTGTTTCCAAGCACATGCAGAGTATTGGCAGAATTCAGTTCCTTATGGGTGAAGGACTAGAGTCTGTTCCTTGTTGGCTGTCAAGCAGGGGGCTCTTAGAGCACCTGAAGGCCACCTGCATTTCCTCTCATGTGGGCCCCAGTATCTTCAAACCAGCAAAGACATGTCGAATCTGACTGGTGCTTCAAATCTCTCTGATTTCTCTTCTGTCACAAGAAGGAGAAAATTCTCTGTGTTAAAGGGCTCACCTGATGGGGTCAGACCCACCTGGATAACTTTGCCTTTTAAGGTCATATGACTCGGACCTTAATTACATCTGCAAAATTCTCTCCTAGCAGCAGTTAGATTAGCACTGGACTGAGTAACTAGGGGACAGGGATGTGGGGGTGGGGGAGATTCTTCCCTTCACAGGTGGCCTAAGACTGTGATGTGGTTATGACCAGAGGACCCAAGATAGCCTTGATCAGCCTCCCCCATCCCTGTGAGTTCCCTGAGAGAGGGAGGAGGGCATCCAGAGAACCAGGGCACACAGGAACAAAGCTGCCAGCTTCTCATCTTCAATGAGGCCTCTGGGGTAGCACCAGGATGGTCTCTGGGAACCAGTTGAAGTGGTTTGAGCTCTTGGGCTAAGGAAATAAAATATCTTCCAAAGTCCATCAGATAGACTTTTAAAGCAAGGAAAGGCAGTAGAACACCACACCACTGCCAGAAACCAAGACTGGCAGTCTGCGATCTCGGTATCTAGAGACAGTTTCTACAAGGGACAGAATGGAGTTTGCTGTTAAACTCCAAAGTGTGTTTTGTGACTCCATTCTGCATCATGTATCAGCCGAAAAAGAAAAGAACAGGGGTGCGCACTTCCTCTGGGCTTCTTGGGCCAGAGGGCCAGCAACCTGCTTAACCTGAGAACTAGACATCCATCCTAATAAACAGTGGTTCTGCCTTTGAAGCCCACAGAGCACACGTGCTCCCTCTCTCAGCCTCCATCCCAAGACATCTCCTGGGGGCCTGATGGAGGGATGTGGTGTCCTGGCCAGTGTGAGTTCAGTGCAGTGGGCAGCAGTGGAGCCAGACTGACACTGAGCAGTGCATTTTGGGAACTGTAGTTTGCAACAAGCTGCTTTGTTTTAAGGACGTGGATAGTCAGGGTATAAGATCTCCTTCCCAGTTCTTCCATGTCAGCATCGGAAGAGTCTTTAGCATGGAATTAATTCTTACACAAACACATCAGCCAACATGCATGGGTTTCTTGCTGTTCACTTGCAACTTCTTTCTTTTCCAGCTCCAGAATTAGAACATTTTGAGAAAGGAAGAACAACAGGGAATATGAAACTAGTAATTAAAATAGTTTGGCACTAATGTGAAACTCAACTGATAGGTCAACGGAATAGAAGAGATAGTCTGATGTAAATTAGAACTTGATATAAATTAAGAAGTCTTCAAAATGAAAACAATAAGGGTATATAGTTCACTAAATTATATTGTGGCAATTGGCTATTTGGAAGGGAAAATCAATCTAGATAGATCCTTATCTTTTACTCAAGAGCCCGAAATATTAGAAACTTCATCTCTCGTCCATTCCATGTACTCTATACAACTAAAAAGCAAACAGAAAACTTCACCCCACATTTGGCAGACAAAGAGTTACAATTTTTACTATACAAAGAGGTCTTACACACCATGGGGAAAACTTGCAAAGGGCATCAGCCCATAGATAAAGTCAAAGAAACTATCTTTATGAAACAATTAGGAGAACAAATACCTCTTTATTTACAAGGGTGTTCACTACAATACCATGTATAAGAACAAAACATTATCACAAACCCTGAAATGTTGAACAATTAAATCGTTGTTGAATGCATTATATTTTTATTTATGTGATGTAACGTTGGCTGGCCATTATAATTGTGTTTTAGAGAATACTATCATGGGATCAAACATGAGGTTTCATTTTTAAACAGTATAAAATAAAATGGTCTACATGTAATGACCCTCATGAGTGCCTGCATGTGTCCTGCATATACAGGAATAATAGTACCAAATCCATTAACAATGGGTCTCTCTGTGTGATGCGATTATATGAGATTTTTAGTTGCTTCTGTGTTCTCTTTTTTATTTTCCATTTCTGTTTTCCAAATTTCCACAATAAGCTTCTTATAAGCAAGTTATAAAAGTTGTTTTAATAAACCGATAGCTGTTAAACTGGTGTATAAGAAGCAAAAAACCACTATGGGAATAAGTAAATAAAGGTGGTTTTTATTAGTAGAAAGCACAATATTGTAAAGATTTTTTCCTCTTAAATTTATTTATTAATAAATTAATCTATAAATCCAATGAATTCCAGTTAAAACACTACAAGGATTTTACTTTTGAAATTTGGCAAAGAGATTTGAAAATCACCTGGGGGAAAATGTGCAAAAAGAGGATAATTGTATAAAAAAGTAATGAAGGACAGTGGTGCCGGCAGATGTTGAAATGTATCATGAATTATATCATTAGATGCAGAAAAAGCTTTTGATAAAATCCAGCACCCCTTCTTGATAAAAACCCTCGAACATCTAGGCATATGGTGAACATACCACAAAATAGTAAAAGCCATCTACGAGAAACCCACAGCCAGTGTACTCCTAAATGGACAAAAACTGGAACCATTTCCCCTGAAAACTGGAACAAGACAAGGATGCCCACTCTCACCCCTCCTGTTCAATATAGTATTGGAAGTCCTGGCTAGTGCAATCAGAGAAGAGAAGGCAATCAGGGGTATTCAAATAGGAAAAGAGGAAGTCAAGCTATCTCTCTTTGCAGGTGACATGATCGTGTACCTTGAAAACCCAAGAGAATCTGTCAAAAACCTCCTTACACTGATAAAGGACTTTGGCAAATCTCAGGATATAAAATAAATGTGCAAAAGACAATCACATTTCTTTACACCAATAATAAACGAACAGAAACCCAAATATAAAGCACAATTCCATTCACAATAGCCACACAAAAAATGAAATACCTTGGCATCTTCCTAACCAGAAACGTGAAAGACCTTTATAATGAAAACTACAAATCACTGCTCAAAGAAATCAAATATGACACAAACAAGTGGAAAAATATCCCATGCTCATGGATTGGAAGAATCAACATTGTGAAGATGTTCATCTTACCTAGGCAATCTACAGATTCAATGCAATACCCATCAAATTACCAGCAACAGTCTTCTCAGACCTAGAAAAAACAATACAGGAATTCATATGGAAACACAAATGACCAAGAATAGCCAGAACAATCCTCAGAAAAAAAAAAAAAAAAAAAAAAGCAGGTGGTATCACATTGCCAGACTTCAAACTTTACTATAAAGCTACAATAATCAAAACAGCTTAGTATTGGTACAGGAACAGGCATATAGACCGATGGAATAGAATTGAGATTCCAGAAGCAAAACCTCAATTTATCAACCAACTCATGTTCGACAAAGCCTCCACCACCTACCACTGGGGAGAGGAGAACCTATTCAGTAAATGGTGCTGGGAAAACAGGCTGACCACATGCAGAAGATTGAAACAGGACCTTTGTCTATCCCCATACACAAAAATTAACTCCAAATGGATCAGAGACCTAAATGTAAAACCTCAAACCATAAGAACCTTAGAAAATGAAGGACATACCCTCATGGAAATTGGAACTGGCATCCAATTCCTGAATAAAACCCAAAACCCATAGACCATAAGAGATAAGACAGACAAGTGGGACCTCACTAAACTGACAAGCTTCTGCAAAGCCAAAGAAACCATCAAGAGAGCAGGGAGACAGCCTACAGACTGGGAAGAAGTATTTGCCAACTCCAGGTCTGACAAAGTCTTAACATCTTGCATCTACAAGGAACTAAAACGTGCTGAAAAGAAAAAACAACCCCATTATAAAATGGGCAAAAGATATGAACAGACACTTCTCAAAGGAAGACATCCGAGCAGCCAACAGACACATGAAGAAATGTTCAGCCTCACTAATCATCAGAGAGATGCAAATCAAAATCACACTGAGATACCACCTAACTCCAGTCAGAATGGCAATTATCAATAACTCAAAAAATAACAGTTGCTAGAGAGTGTGTGGTGAAAAACACTTCTATACTGTTGGTGGGAATGCAAACTAGTACAACCTCTGTGGAAAACAGTATGGCGATTCCTAAAAGCTCTAAATATTGACCTCCCATATGACCCCGCAATCCCCCTACTGGGAATATACCCTGAAGAACTCAAATCACTCTATAAAAAAGATACCTGCACACGTATGTTTATCGCAGCATTGTTCACAA